>NC_069500.1:1024771572-1025054072 GCF_027579735.1 Bombina bombina
CTTTATTTATCATACCCCAGTTTTGCATCACCAACAATGTTCTAGAAATATACTTTTTACCTCTGTAATTACCTTGTATCTAAGCCTTTTTTGCACACTGCCTCCTTATCTCAAATCTTTTGACAGGCTTGCATTTCAGGCAATTAATGTTGACTCTTAAATAACTTCACGTGCATAAGCACAATGTTATTTATATAAAACACATGAACTAACGCCCTCTAGCTGTGAAAAACTGTCAAGTGCATTCAGATGAGTCGGTCTTCAAGGGCTTAAAAATTAGCATATGAACCTACCTAGGTTTAGCTTTCAACTAAGAATAACAAGAGAACAAAGCATATTTGATGATAAAAGTAAATCAGAAAGTTGTTTAAAATTGCATGCCCTATCTGAATCATCAAAGTTTAATTCGGACTTTAATAGCGCTCCACTCATAATCTGGCCCTATTTCTTTTCCTGTTCCTGTGGTACTGTTTGATAGTTCCTTCATATGTTTTCCGTTTTGGGATTACATTGTACCATTTCTGTTTATCTCTCCCCTTTGGGATTAACAAACTATGTGCTCCCTTACTGATTGTTTGCTTCAATCTATCTCTGATACTTGAAGGACCATTAAGTACAATAGAATTGCATAACCAACAGGTGCATATTAAAAAAGACAATGCAATAAGTTATTCTGAATTTTAAATGAACTTTAGGTTTTTTTCTAACAAATTTCAAAATTATTTTTTTTTTCTTCCCCCTTTCATCACGGGACAGCCATAAGCCAATTATAGATTAATATACACCATGAAAGTACATGCTCAGTAGGAGCTGGTGCCACAGAAAGTTTGCATAATTTGATAATGGAAATTAATTGAAAAGTTGTTTAAGGATTCAGATAGAGCATGTCACGTTAAGCTATTTTCCTAATCTTTACTATGGAGGAAGCTGGTGCAGCTCAGGCCTCTGGACTGTCAACTGATCCTTTAGAAGGTAGATCTTCTGAAAAATAAACCCCTTCAAATTTTTGTTTGCCTTGGAAGGATTTTAGGTGTGTTCCCCTGTTCAGCTGTGCACCTTATGTGCTCAGTCTCTATTCTAACGCTTAACAGGGTTTTGCTACATTTCTGCTTTTTTCGAGTGTTCAAGGGTCTGTGGCTTTTTATGGCTTTCTGAACTTTCTCCAAAATTTTATGTAAATATTCTCTTTGCTATTAATGAAGTGTTAGCTGTTCTGCCTCCAGCTGTTAAACACAAACACATGCAAGAAATGGAAGGCAATCTTTCTTTGGCCTTTAGCTCAGCAGGGACTTAGACGAGGCCCCTCATAAATCCCTATAGATTATAGGGGTGCTTATATATCTGAGAAATCTTAGTCTAAGGACTGACTTTTTGAACCTTAGGATCCCTCTCTTGCTGCAATGTGTCTTTTTTAATTTAATGTTTGAACATATTCATGTTTTTTGTTTCAGGAAGTTTTAATTGCTTTAGTAAGTAGAGGATTTTCCTACTTTCCTCAGTCACTGAGGGTAAAATTCTGCCCTTAGATCCTCAGGACACTTTATTTTCTAAGAATCAGAAAGCTTCCTTCTCGGCCCAAAAATCTGGTTACTCCTAATCTTTCTGGAAGTCCAGTCCTTTTTAGTCTTAAAACAAACTGAGAGGTCTTCTCCAAACTTTAAATCCAGATGAGGTGTTGCCCCCATTCCAGACTAGTCTTTAGTAGGAGGCGAATTGAGTCTCAATCTGTTGATTGTATACCATAAAGATCTGTCTCAGTAGATCCAGTTAGATTATAGGACAAGGCAGTCTCTAACATGGTGGCAGTCTCATCAATCTCTTGTTCAGATGCCTTGTCAGCCAGTGTGGGAAGTGATTTCCACAGATGCTAGCCTTCTACATTGGGGTGCAATCTGGGAGTTTTGGAGAACGTACGAAGTGTAGTTTCCTTGGGAGTCTCTTCAGAGTTGGCCCATCCTCAAGAAGGAATTTGTTCTTTGATTCCAGTTAGTCAGTATTAGAGCAGTGGCTTATTTCAATCAAGGTGGAAGTTGCCATTCCCTGACAATTAAGGGAGTGCCCTGCATGTTATTTTGGGCAGAACAATTACCATTGCAAGATCTCAGCTTTTTATGTCCCAGGTGTGAACTATTGAGAGGCACCAGTTTCTTCACCCAGAGGCTCTGTTATTGTGCCAGGTCACAGGATCCTCAGACTAATCAAATAAATGCCCTAGTGGTTTTCTGATCATTCAATCTGATTTACATATTTTCTCAGTTTGTGACAGGATGATAGCCAAAATCAAGCAGAAACAAGCCTTTGCAATTCTGATTTCTCTGATGTGACCTTGCAAGATTTGGTTTGCAGATTTAATTCTAATGTCCTTGTGCCAACCTTAGATGTTATCTCTCAGAAAGGATCTTCTTTTTCAAGGCCTTTCTTACTTTAGAACTTAAAACTTTGTATTTCATGGCCTGGTAATTAAACTCTTTTTTTTTCTGGAAAGATTTTTGACTCCTTGATTCAGGCTATGAATTCTGTCCCCAGGTATATTTATCATAAGGTTTAGAAAACCTATTTATCCTACTGTGCTTGCAAGGAATACCGTTGGAATTATTTGTCAGCTAGCTCTCTTAAAGGGACACTGTACCCCAAATTTTTCTTTCGTGATTCAGATTGAGCATGAAATTTTAAGCAATTTTCTAATTTACTACTATTATCAAATTTTCTTCATTCTTATGGTATCTTTATTTGAAATGCAAGAATGTGAGTTTAGATGCCGGCCCATTTTTGGTGAACAACCTGGGTTGTCCTTGCTGATTGGTGGATAAATTCATCCACCAATAAAAAAGTGCTGTCCAGAGTACTGAAACCAAAAAAAAGTTTAAATGCCTTTTTTTTTCAAATAATGATAGCAAGAGAACGAAGAAAAATTGATAATATGAGTAAATTAGAAAGTTGCTTAAAATTGCATGCTCTTTCTGAATTTCAAAAGAAAAAAATTTGGGTACAGTGTCCCTTTAACGGTCAGATTTCAGCTTTCTGTCTTATTCTTTAAAATGATTGCTACATTTCCTAAAATAATCAGACATTTGTTCAAGCTTTAAGAATTTGTTCAAGAATTAGACCAGTTTTCCATCTAGTATTTAATCTGGTTTTGAGGGATCATTTTGTACTTATAAATGGTCTAGACCACTGGTTCGCAAAGTGGCATTACTCCCCCTGTGGGTGGTGGAATTACTATAGATATGCAAAAAGGGAAAGATGGCACCTGTGTTACAGATCAAAGATATTACAGTTCTCCAATGCTTGAAGATTTCAAACCACCATTAAGTTCAAAGAACCCCACTTCACCTAGTCTCTGTGACAGACCCACAGTGCTTTCTCACCCTTCGACAATTTCACTGGTCCTGGGGAAATAGACTCCGCTGGCCTCTTGGCTTGCTCAGGTTCGATCAATAACGTACCTCCCTTTGCCTTCTTGCCAGCACAGGTCCCCTCTTCAGCTACTCACTCATCGGCGGGTGACGTCATTCCGATGCAGCATTTTGGATCGAGTCACTTTGTGATGACGGTGGAGGTGGTGGTTATCACCCCGATCATATAGGATCGGGCGGATTGCAGACCGCAGCCTCAGAGGGAGCGCACCAGTTATGGAGCAGCGGTCTTTAGACCGCTGCTTTATAACTGCAGTTTGTGGCGAGCCTGAAGGCTCGCGTGGAAACAGGGGCATCCATTCGGAGCTTGATAATTCGGCCCCATAGTCTGGTTGTGTACTACATAACACTTTGGAAAGTAGAATACACTTTTTATAAAGATGGTTTATTGGGGAACAGTTAAGTAATTACTAAATGTGGTTTATAACTTTCACAGTGAAGTGACTATCAGCTTTAAAAATCTGGTATCAGAAGATAAAGATAATACACTTTTAATCAAATTAAAACATGTCTTTTAAAATTTCAATAAGTTTAGTTGTTATTCCTTTAGATTGTATTGCGTCATTATCTCTATTAAGGATTTACACTGCTGGTCTGAGTGTTATTTTTGTGGGTTACATTAGGGGACAAGTTACCTGAAAAAGTTTGGTAACCACTGGTTTAGACCTTCCAATTCTATCCTGGAAGGTTGTTGTTTTTTTTCCCTTGGTTATTTTTTTTCTGCCAGGAGAGTTTTTGGTTTTTATCTTGCAAGCCGTCTTTCCCGATTTTTCATCAGGACAAGGCTGTTTTTTTGTCCAGCTCCTAAGAATTCTAAGGAAGGATTTCTTCACGATGTGAATGTGGTGAGAGCTATCTAATACTATGTGGCATCCACAAAGGATTTCAGACTTTCTTCTTAATTATTTGTTCATTTGTCTAGGCCTTGCAAAGGTCTAAAAGCTGCATCTGTTTTACCTGAGGGTTTAAGTTGCTTTTATTTGCATAAATGTTTTGTAGATGATCCATTTTTATAGCCCATTTGGGAGTGTGTTTGTATAGGTTTTTTTTTTTTTATAACATTGTGCTGATTTTCAGACTCCTACCCAAGCCCCAAATTATCAGACTCCTGCTTGCTCCTGTTTGTATAATGTGCCTTTTCATATGCAGGTGAGTGGGTATTGTCTGCTCTTTCTGCTTTCTCAGCCCCTTTCAGTTGGTGTCCCAGCCTAACTTCATCAACAGTGCTAAACTGGGCGTAGGTAAGTTTTTTTTAAAAGGCCCTTAGTGCAATACTCCTCTTTTTCAGGCTGGTTTTAGCAGGAAACTTTTGTGAGCTATAGTGCCTGTTCAGTAACGTACTTGCCTTACTGTTTGTTCTTCCCTATTTTATTGTGATCTTATGTGAACTATCATCATCTGATGGAAAAAAATCAAAATGTATGATAACCTGATAAATTCTTTTTACAATAATATTTTTTTTAAATTAAATGATTCTAATATTTTTCATTAATTGTTTGAATAGAAAGCAGCAGTGCAGGAACATGGACCCTTAATGTGCTATGGAAAATGTGTGGCATTGATGTGCACATGGACCCTAACATTGGGAAACGACTTAATGCCCTGGGAAATACTCTGACTACATTGACTGGAGAAGAAGACACAGATGATATTGCTGACCTGAATTCCGTAAACATGGCAGACCTTTCAGATGAGGATGAAGTTGACAGTATGCCTCCCTCAGTCCATGCAGTAAGCTTTGAACCTTCTTGTCATTATCTACCTGAGTAGATGGTGTTCACTTTACTCTTTTTTCAAATTACCACCCATCGTATTTATATGCTTTGGGCAACTTGACCCATGAGCTTAGGGTGGTTTATTTATATAGTTTTTGCCCATATGACTCCAATCTGTGATCCTTATTTGATGTAAATTTTCAGGCATGATAAAGAGTAATGATTATGATTGTTTCTGAATGGTGAAATAAGAAGTAAGGCATTGTGTATACAAGCTAGCTTAAGTAACATAAAGGAAAATCTTGTAATTTCTTGGCAGCGCATATTGATTTAGGTTTATACATTTTATGTGTTCATTTTTTGAAACCTTCACTTTAGTGAAATAAGGATCACATATCTGATGGACTACAATTTGTCATACATTTGCTGGTTTAGAAATAGTTCTGTATTATACAATAAAAAGTTTGAGTGTTGATAATATATTCTGCCATTTTTTGATCTGCATCTTTTTTATGAATTTCTAAAATGTGCTGTGTTTGTAAGCTTGGCAACATAACTTTTTTTTTTATTATGAATATGACTTTATTAATGTTAAATGTAGCCATAGTTTTATAATTCATTTAAAAGCTGTACACTAGTTGTAGCTCCTTGGTCAGCACAACATTATTTTAAATGGATAGGATCTGACACGTATTAATCCTCTATGAAAATGAAGGACTGTTAGAAAAAACTGCTTGTTTTTATGCTCAGTAATATTTTTGGAAATCTTTCCCCATTATTACTTTATTTTATTTAGGTTTTTGGTTTTAAATGTTGTCATTTTATTAAATGAAAACCGGGTTGGAGGTAGGGGCTGTTTTAACATAAAATAATCAGAAAAAAAAAAGTTTCTAAAATGATATCTCTTCAATTGTAAAAGAAAATTGGAGATCCATGTATTCTTTGCAAATGACAACCTCTATAACACATTATTTTTTAGCTTTATGTTTTAGCATTATGTTTTTTTAGAAAAATATGGGTAAGTCTGTTTTGCTTACAAATTAGGATAGACATTAATATACTCAGGTGGGGACAGCCTATCCAATAAATCTTTAAACAAAATGCATACAAAGAAGCAGAAAATCAGCATTTTTTAACACTTCAAAACATTTTTATTTAAGGGGATATGAAACAGTGCTCTTTTAGTTAATATATATATATATAAATTTCACTGCTACATGCTTTTTTATTACAACAATGAAACAGACTGTTTTATATCCCTTTAAAACCCTTGAATAATCCCAGCGTACAGGAATATATTTTTTATATTAGATATCCCTGCTTCTCAAAGGATCCACAAGAATTGTTTGCAAGAAGGGCTTATGTTTTGTAGCTTTCTTATTTTTGTTTTTTTGACAGCAGTCTGAAATGTTTTATCTTATGAAATAAATATCTCAACAAAGGAGTCCTTCGGAGCACTAAAACTACCATTTACTATTTAGAATTCAGAAGGAAGTTCTGTTATTGAAGAAGGCTTCAAGCTTACCTTTGGTCAGCGACTTGTAAATCACCTGCTTGGCCTGAACCCTAAACGCCATCGTTACTCATTCCCTGCAGAGTATCTCTCTGGTTCAGAGACGTGTGATTCTCCTGCTTCTGTCAGTTCTCACAGGACTGCAAGCAGGTCTCGCTCATGGGCAAATGTATGTAAAAACCTCAGTGTTTCAAATTAACCCACAACATATCACTGAAGAATGCCAACAAAAATCAAATGTACACTGAATAATCTGTGATTTTTGCATGCTCTACTCACAGGGAGATCGGTTGGTTATAATTAATTTAATTGTTGCAATGATTTATCTACCAAAAGCTATATATATATATATATAATTAAATATTTTTTTGTTAGGAGACCATTGATTATAGACGTCCAGGGCAGCTTGGCAGTCAGAGTGTGGATCCTAGAGGAAGGAAATTCGTAAAGCGTTTGGTTGACATAAGGGAGCTCAATGAACAAGCAAAAGTGATTGATGATCTAAAGTAAGTCTTTATAAAGTGATCTTGGTATATGTCATGTAGCATGTGTTGCTCTTTTATTCTTTGCAATTGGGGGGGTGTATGTTTTGTATGTTTATTTCTTTATTTTTATGTTTATTTTGCTGTTGATAGTATTTGCTCTCCATTCTTTTGATTTTTTCAACTGTAAATTATATTTTGATTAAGAACTGTAATATATTCATACTCTTACAGTCAACAATTAGCACATCACAGCAATCTACCTGTTGACTGTTCAACTAAGGGCCAGATTACGAGTGGAGCACAAACGTGTGCATGCAGATTAAATTGCGCTAGTATTAAGAGTTTAAAAAAAATGCTACCGCTTGAGCCCAATTCAAGATGATGCTCGTCGGGTTAGCGCGTACTCAGAGCTGTTGTTAACTGGTTGGCAAAACATAAAAGTTGCACAAAACACATCGAAAATACATTACAAAGTATAGTTACACTAATAATAACACCATCTAATAAAAAAAATATTTAAAAAAAATATTGCACACAAAAGTTATAAAGGCTCAAAGATATGAGGTCTCAGGTATTAGAGAAAAAAAAGGCAAGGCAAAGGACTTTAACATATATAGATAGATATATATATTTATATAGATAGATATACGATCGGTAGAAGAAGCACTCTCACATTGCAGTCAGCAACCAGGGTGTCCAGCTTGCAATAATAGAATGCTGTAGGTATCCCAATTGCAAAACAAATGGGAAGCGGCACTGGCTGGATTTGTGAATCAATAAATAACATTCCTTTTGACGTTTTGGGGTCGATAACCCCTTCCTCAGAGAGTGTAATATAGCAAAAACAGTGATATTTATACTATACATGAACAAATAAGCAAAGGAATAAACAAGACATACCCCTTTTCCAAATTGAGAGCCGAGAAAGTTAGACAAGCACTTCCGGTTCAGCTCAACATGTGATCACCCATCATGTCATCACCATAGTGATGTATCAACAAATGTCTACTTGTGCATAAAACATACTAGCCTCAGTCTCACACTCCTAAGTGATGTGTGAATATTGCCAAACAGTAAAACAAATAAACACTAAGTGAAGAGTGAATTATTGTACACGAACGAGACTGTGAAGCAACATAAGTTACTAAATAACAAAGATATTCAAGTTACGGAACACTTCCAAGCAATATCGTCTTGCAACAATTGTTACCAATTGTTAAAAAATAATAATTATGTTGTATGGGAGCTTATACCCCATAGTTAGAGTCACACTTTAGTATTAGTGCGAATATACAACCTATATACTAACGGAAATTATCCTTTGCCCAGAACCTGTCCGCACATTCACTTAGATCTTAGGAAAGTTAAACACATAGTGTCTGAGTAGTTACTTAAAACTTTATATGGCAGTGATTTGCCTTCATCTAACTTTATTAGTTATGGTTCAGTTATCATAACTGGTTTCCTTATTCTCACTAGATCTGATGTATACAAAGTATATAGAAAGTATCAATTATCTGTCACAGCCTTAGTCTGGTGTATAGTTTATCTATTAACTAGTTTGTTTAGCTTGATAATCCATGGTACATATATGTGAAACACTTGATGGTAGCATTAGATCAGCACATTAAGAGTTGAATTCCATCATCCCTGATATATATAGTTTAGTATATAATTAACAGAATAGGAATAAATACAAATAGAGCTAAGTAAAGCAAAATAAAGAAACTTAAAGTAAGATTACAATTAAAGGACTACCTAGGGAGGTTGCAGCGTCAATTTCCCGACTATCAATCACAGACAATGACCCTGCAACATTTTGGATAAAATCTGTCTAAAAAAAGACAGAGGGAACGCTAATCTTAGTTCTGTTAAATAAATAATCATCCCTAATAAAAACTTTAACAGAACTAAGACTAGGGTTCCTTCTGTCTTTTTAGACAGATTTTATCCAAACTGTTGCAGGGCCATTGTCAGTGATTAATGTGGTTACTTCGACGCAGCCTGTCTCGCATCATCTCTAATACCCTGCATCGGGTTTTCTCTTGTTGCATCATGTTTGACGCATCCTTCTTGTCATTTTTGGTGCCCTTTTTCCTTCTGGGTTCTCTTTCTCATTGCCCTAGAATTGAGTTTATCTCATGGCTGTTCTTTATTACTTCATTGGACTTTGAATTATGGCTTGTGACTTGGATCTCCCTTGACCATTCTTCTGCCTGCTGATTTAACTCTGTTTTTTGCTTAATTGGTTTTGACCTTGGATCTGCCTGACTAAGTTTTCTGGACATTGATTTTGCTATCCAGTTTCCTGTCCGGTCTGACTCCTGGCTTTTTGACCAATGCGGTCATTATTTGATATTCAGCTTCCTAGTAATTTTCCTTGTACTCCGTCATCTTCCTCCTGGGTTCTAACGCTATTGCCCCAAGGATATTTCTTTATCCCTCCACTTGATGGCAGGATAACAAGACTACTGGCCATGGACTGGTTTAAAAGAGAACTATCTGAAGGGTCTAACATATATGTATACATATGTATTTATGCATTTGCAGTAATATATACACACATAAATACATATGTACACATATATAGACATATATATAGACATATATATATATATATATATATATATATACGTGCATTGGAGCCCTTTGCAGTTTTCAATTAAAACATGTAAAAGCATATTTATGCAATATTAATTTTTAATAAAGTGTTATACTGTGTATTTACTGCAAAATGTTTCATATTCCATGTTGTATGTATTTATAAATAGATATTCCTATATATATCTGTATATATCTAAACCCACCCAAAATCAAATCAGCCAATAGGATGAGAGCTACTGAAATCCTATTGGCTGTTCAAATCAGCTAATAGAATTTCAGTAGCTCTCATCCTATTGGCTGATTTTAATTTCAAGAATCCAATCAGCCAATAGGAATGCAAGGGACACAATTTTGAAAAGGCTCCCTTGCATTGACGATCCAGTGTATGGCGGTGACCGTATGAAGAGGATGCTCCGCGCCGGATGTCTTCAAGGATGGATCTGCTCCACGCCGCCGGGATGAACATAGAAGACGCCGCCTGGATGAAGACTTCTTGCCGCCTGGATGAGGATGGCTGTCCGGACTTCAGAAACTGTGAGTGAATCTTCCGGGGTTAGTGTTAGATTTTTTAAAATCTTTTTTTTTTTTTTTTTTTTTTTTTTGGATTAGGGTTTGGGCTTTTTTAAAAGAGCTGAATGCCCTTTTCAGGGCAATGTAAAAGAGCTAAATGCCCTTTTCAGGGCAATGCCCATACAAATGCCCTTTTCACAGCAGTATGTAGCTTAGGTTTTTGTTAGAGTTAGGTTTTTTTATTTTGGGGGGTTGGTTGGATGGTGGGTTTTACTGTTGGGTGGTCTTTGTATTTTTTTACAGGTAAAATAGCTAATTTCTCTTGCAAGGTGTATCCAGTCCACAGATTCATCCTTACTTGTGGGATATTCTCATTCCCTACAGGAAGTTTCCAAAGAGAGCACACAGCAAAGCTGTCCATATAGCTCCCCCTCTGGCTCCGCCCCCCCAGTCATTCTCTTTGCCGCTCTAACAAGTAGCATCTCCACGGGAGGGTAAAGTGAATGTGGTGTTAGATTTGTAGTTTTTATATCTTCAATCAAAAGTTTGTTATTTTTAAATAGTACCGGTTTGTGCTATTTACTCTCTGGCAGAAATATGATGAATAATTCTGCTGAGAGGAAAATGATTTTAGCATGTTGTAACTAAAATCCATTGCTGTTCCCACACAGGACTGAGGAGTACCAGAAAACTTCAGTTGGGGGGAACAGTTTGCAGGCTTAACTGCTTTGAGGTATGTTTCAGTCATCTTTTTTCTAGTCAAGACAAGATAATGCTAGAAGACTGACAAGATTCCCCATGTGGGAAGGGTAAGCCATGTTCTGAAACTTAGTATAGAACTAGAGGCTTATTTAAGTGGGCTCAATAGACTGGTTATCACTTTAACAGGGCAATCGATTATTTTGTTTAGAAAAATACTCTTTATTGAGACTTTTAAGCACTTTTGATGTGTTTATTGGGGTTTTATTCCACATGGCATTATTTTTAGTCACCTAAATTGGGTTCTGAAGGCCCCACAGCTCCGGAGTGGAGTGGGAGGGGCCTAATTTTGCGCCTTAGTTGCGCAGTTTATTCTGACAAGATTTCCCTGCATGCTGCTTCACATGGGTCCAGAGGCTGCTTGAGGACTTCAGGAGGCTTGATTTTCTCAAATTCAATCCTTAAGGGAAGGTAGGGCCACAGCAGGCTGCTGTGGCAAGGTGCTGTAGTTTATTAACCGGTTGTTTGCTTTAGGCGGCTCCAGTTTGGGCATTAAAGGGTTAATCAGGCTGAAACTTGCTGTGCAATCATATCGAAGCATTAGGCACATACTGTAAAAATTTCAAGAGATTTGGTTCATTTTTCACCGTTTTTTAAAATTGTGTGCGCTTTTATTATCTTAAAGGCACAGTACCATTTATTGCAAATTTTATTTTTTATTACATAAAGTGTTTCTCCAAGCCTGCTTGTGTATAATACAAATCTGTTAAACATGTCTGACACTAAGGAAAAGCCTTGCTCTATGTGTTCAGAAGCCATGGTGGAACCCCCACTCAAAATGTGTCCCAAGTGCACTAATGTGTCTATACATATTGTGTCACTTAAAAATATAGCCCTAGATGATTCTTTGACTGAAGGTAATGAGGATAGTCCGCCGTCCTCTCCCCATGTGTCATCACCAGTTACGCCCGCTCAAACGATACCTAGTACCTCTAGTGCATTAGCACCTATTACATTGCAACAACTGGCGGCAGTCATGGATAATTCCCTTGCGGCCTTTCTATCCAAACTGCCAGTTTTCCCTAAAAAGCACGATAGCTCTGTTTTGAGAACAGATGAGGAGCAGTTGGAAGCTTTGGGAGGCTTATCTGATGTACCCTCACAACACTCTGAAGGGCGAGGGATGTTATGTCTGAGGGAGAAATTTCTGATTCAGGAAAAGTTTCCCAGCGGGCAGAATCAGATTCACTAGCATTTAAATTTAAATTGGAACACCTCCGCGTACTGCTTAGGGAGGTCTTATCAACTCTGGATGATTGTGACCCTATGGTGGTCCCAGAGAAATTGTGTAAAATGGACAAATATCTAGAAGTCCCTGTATACACTGATGCGTTTCCGATCCCTAAGAGGGTAGCGGATATTGTTGCTAGGGAGTGGGAAAGACCAGGTGTACCTTTTGTTCCCCCACCTATCTTTAAGAAAATGTTCCCCATAACTGATCCCAGGCGGGACGCATGGTAGACGGTCCCTAAGGTAGAGGGGGCAGTTTCAACACTAGCCAAGCGCACAACCATACCAATTGAAGACAGTTGTGCTTTCAAAGATCCTATAGATAAAAAATTAGAAGGTTTACTAAAGAAAATATTTGTTCAACAAGGTTTCCTTCTCCAACCTATTGCCTGCATTATTCCTGTAACTACTGCAGCGGCTTTCTGGATTGAGGCGCTGGAGTAGTCGCTCCAGACGGAGACCTCATATGACGAAATTATGGATAGAATTAAGGCTCTAAAGCTGGCTAATTCTTTTATCACAGATGCCGCTTTGCAATTAGCTAGGTTAGCGGCGAAAAATTCTGGTTTTGCCATCATGGCGCGCAGAGCGCTTTGGCTTAAATCATGGTCGGCCGACGTGTCGTCTAAAACAAAATTACTGAATATTCCTTTCAAGGGAAAGACCCTTTTCGGGCCCGAGTTGAAAGAGATTATTTCGGATATCACTGGGGGAAAGGGCCATGCCCTCCCGCAAGATAGGCCTTTTAAGGCTAAAAACAAGGCTAATTTTCGTTCCTTTCGCAACTTCAGGAGAGGTCCTGCTTCAGCCTCTGCTACCGCAAAGCAAGAGGGTAACACTTCACAGCCCAAGGCAACCTGGAAGCCTTTGCAGGGCTGGAACAAGGGTAAACAGGCCAAGAAGCCTGCAGCTGCTACTAAGACAGCATGAAGGGGTAGCCCCCGATCCGGGACCGGATCTGGTAGGGGGCAGACTCTCTCTCTTTGCTCAGGCTTGGGCAAGAGATGTTTCCGATCCCTGGGCATTAGAGAGAGTTGCTCAGGGATATCTTCTAGAATTCAAGGACTCTCCTCCAAGGGGAAGGTTCCACATTTCTTGTCTGTCTACAGACCAGACAAAGAAAGAGGCGTTCTTACGCTGTGTAGAAGATCTACTCAAGATTGGAGTGATATATTCAGTTCCAATTACAGAACAAGGATTGGGTTTTTACTCAAACCTGTTTGTAGTTCCCAAAAAGGAAGGAACTTTCAGACCAATCCTGGATCTAAAAATTCTAAACAAATTCCTCAGAGTTCCATCTTTCAAGATGGAAACCATTCGGACAATCTTACCGATGATCCAGGAAGGTCAATATATGACTACCGTGGATCTAAAGGATGCGTACCTTCATATTCCTATCCACAAAGATCACCATCAGTTCCTAAGGTTCGCTTTTCTGGACAAGCATTACCAGTTCGTGGCCCTTCCCTTCGGGTTGGCCACCGCTCCCAGAATTTTCACAAAGGTGCTAGGGTCCCTTCTAGCGGTACTGAGACCGCGGGGGATTGCAGTAGCACCCTATCTGGATGACATCTTAATACAGGCGTCGTCTTTTCCCAGAGCCAAGGCTCATACGGATATTGTTCTGGCCTTTCTAAGGTCTCACGGGTGGAAGGTGAACACCCAAAAAAGTTCTCTGTCCCCGTTCACAAGGGTTCCCTTCCTGGGAACATTAATAGACTCGGTAGAAATGAAAATATTTCTGACGGAGGTCAGAAGGTTAAAGCTTCTAAGTACTTGCCGAGTTCTTCATTCCATTCCTCGGCCATCTGTAGCTCAGTGCATGGAGGTAATCGGATTAATGGTAGCAGCAATGGACGTAGTCCCTTTTGCTCGAATTCATCTCCGGCCACTGCAATTGTGCATGCTCAAACAGTGGAATGGAGATTATGCAGATTTGTCTCCTCAAATCCAACTGGACCAGAAAACCAGAGATTCTCTTCTCTGGTGGTTGTCTCAGGATCACCTGTCGCAGGGAATGTGCTTCCGCAGACCGGAGTGGATCATTGTAACGACCGACGCCAGTCTTTTAGGCTGGGGCGCAGTCTGGGGCTCCCTGAAAGCTCAGGGCCTATGGTCTCGGGAAGAGTCTCTTCTCCCAATAAAAATTTTGGAACTGAGAGCGATATTCAGCACGCTCCAGGCATGGCCTCAGCTAGCGGCGGCCAAGTTCATCAGATTTCAGTTGGACAACATCACGACTGTAGCATACATAAATCATCAGGGAGGAACAAAGAGTTCCTTAGCGATGAAGGAAGTAACCAAGATAATCAGGTGGGTGGAGGATCACTCTTGCCATCTATCTGCAATTCACATCCCAGGAGTAGACAACTGGGAAGCGGATTTCCTAAGTCGTCAGACTTTTCACCCGGGGGAGTGGGAACTCCACCCGGAGGTATTTGCTCAGCTGACTCAGCTATGGGGCATTCCAGAGTTGGATCTGATGGCGTCCCGTCAGAGCACCAAACTTCCTCTTTACGGTTCCAGGTCCAGGGACCCCAAGGCGGCATTGATAGATGCTCTAGTAGCGCCTTGGTCCTTCAATCTGGCCTATGTCTTTCCACCGTTTCCCCTTCTCCCTTGGCTGGTAGCCAGAATCAAACAGGAGAAGGCCTCTGTAATTCTGATAGCGCCTGCGTGGCCACGCAAGACTTGGTATGCAGACCTAGTGGACATGTCATCTGTCCCACCATGGACACTGCCAATGAGGCAGGATCTTCTAATACAGGGTCCATTCAAGCATCCAAATCTAGTTTCTCTGCAGCTGACTGCTTGGAGATTGAACGCTTAATTCTATCCAAGCGTGGGTTCTCTGAATCAGTCATAGATACTCTGATTCAAGCTAGAAAACCTGTCACCAGGAAAATTTACCATAAGATATGGCGGAAATATCTTTGTTGGTGTGAATCCAAGGGTTACTCGTGGAGTAAGATTAGGATTCCAAGGATATTGTCTTTTCTCCAAGAAGGATTGGAGAAAGGTTTATCAGCTAGTTCCTTAAAGGGGCAGATATCCGCTCTGTCTATCCTTTTACACAAGCGTCTGGCAGAAGTACCAGATGTTCAAGCGTTTGCACAGGCGTTAGTCAGAATCAAGCCTGTCTATAAACCTGTGGCTCCTCCATGGAGTCTAAATTTAGGGGTTCCGTTTGAACCTTTACATTCCATAGATATTAAGTTGTTATCTTGGAAAGTTTTGTTTTTGGTAGCTATATCTTCTGCTCGAAGAGTTTCAGAATTGTCTGCTTTGCAGTGTTATTCACCCTATCTGGTGTTCCATGCAGATAAGGTAGTTTTGCGTACCAAACCTGGTTTTCTTCCTAAAGTTGTTTCTAATAAGAACATTAACCAGGAAATCATTGTTCCTTCTCTGTGTCCTAATACAGCTTCTAAGAAGGAACGGCTTTTACACTATCTTGATGTGGTTCGTGCTTTGAAATTCTATTTACAAGCAACTAAGGATTTCAGACAAACATCATCTTTGTTTGTTGTCTATTCTGGTAAGAGGAGTGGTCAAAAATCGACGGCTACCTCTCTTTCCTTCTGGTTGAAAAGCATCATCCGATTGGCTTATGAGACTGCTGGGCAGCAGCCTCCTGAACGAATTACAGTTCATTCCACCAGAGCTGTGGCTTCCACTTGGGCCTTCAAGAATGAGGCTTCTGTTGAACAGGTTTGCAAGGCAGCAACTTGGTCTTCACTGCATACTTTTGCCAAATTTTACAAATTCGATACTTTTGCTTCTTCGGAGGCTATTTTTGGGAGAAAGGTTTTGCAAGCAGTGGTGCCTAATGTTTAGGTTACCTGTCTTGTTCCCTCCCTTCATCCGTGTCCTAAAGCTTTGGTATTGGTATCCCACAAGTAAGGATGAATCCATGGACTGGATACACCTTGCAAGAGAAAACAGAATTTATGATTACCTGATAAATTACTTTCTCTTGTGGTGTATCCAGTCCACGGCCCGCCCTGGCAATTAAGTCAGGTTAAAATTTCTTGTTTAAACTACAGTCACCACTGCACCCTATGGTTTCTCCTTTTTCTCCTAACCGTCGGTCGAATGACTGGGGGGCGGAGCCAGAGGGGGAGCTATATGGATAGCTTTGCTGTGTGCTCTCTTTGCCACTTCCTGTAGGGAATGAGAATATCCCACAAGTAAGGATGAATCCGTGGACTGGATACACCGCACGAGAAAGTAATTTATCAGGTAAGCATAAATTCTGTTTTCTTTAGAGCAGTGCCCTACAAAAGGCCATTTTAAGGACTATTGTTAGTTTATTGTAGGCTAGGGGGTGTTTTTATTTTGTGGGGACTTTTTTTTATAGGGCTATTAGATTAGGTGTAATTGTTTTTATTTTGGATAATTTTGTTTGTTATTTTTCGTAATTTAGTGTTATTTTTCGTAATTTAGTGTTATTTTTTTGTAATTTTAGACTTAATTTTTTTTTACTAGTGTTAGATGTTTTTTTAATTGGTAGTTATTTTAATTTTAGTATAAAAGTTATGTTAGGTTAATTTTTAGTTTAAACTTAGTTTATTTTTTAATTTCACAGGTAAGTTTTTTTTATTTATTTTAAAGTAGGGATATTGTAATTTTAATTTAAAGTTTGGGGGTGGAAGGTTTAGGGGTTAATAGTTTAATTCATTAGTGGCGATGTGGGGGGCTGGCGGTTTAGGGGTTAATTAGTTTATTTAGTAGTGGTGATGTGTGGGGGCTGGCAGTTTAGGGGTTAATAGGTTTAGTTAGTGGCTGCGGTGTTGGGGAGCGGCGGAATAGGGGTTAATAACTTTATTATAGTGGCAGGGATGTAGGCAGGCGGCAGTTTAGGGGTTAATACATTTTAAATAGTGTTTGCGATGCGGGAGGACCTCGTTTTAGGGGTTAATAGGTTTAGTTAGTTGCGGCGGAATAGGGGTTAATAACTTTATTATAGTGGCAGGGATGTGGGCGGGCGGCATATTAGGGGTTAATAAGTGTAATATAGTGTTTGAGATGCGGGAGGGCCTCTGTTTAGGGGTTAATAGGTAGTTTATGGGTGTTAGTGTACTTTGTAACAGTTTAGTTATGAGTTTTGTGAAACATTTTTGTTACACAAAATCCATAACTACTGCTTTTAGATGGCGGTATGGATTGTGTTGGTATAGGCTGTAACGCAAACATTTTAGCCTCACTGCACAACTTGTAATACCGGCGCTATGGAAATCCCACAGAAAAACATAATTTTTTTGAGTGCGGGATTGACGTTGCGTTACAGGCTAAAATGCCCCAACCATATCCAGAAAGAAAGGTAAGCATAAATTTTGTTTTCTTTCCTAAGATATGGTGAGTCCACGGGATCATCAATTACTGTTAGGAATTAATACACAAGCTAGAGGACACAGATTAGGGAGGGACAAAACAGGTAACCTAAACAGAAGGCACCCCTGCTTGCAAAACCTTTCTCCCAAGGAAGCCTCAGCCAAGGCAAAAGTATAGAATTTGTACAATTTGTAAATAAAGTAGCTGCCTGGCAAATCTGTTCCACAGAAGCTTCATTCTTGAAAGCCCAAGAAGACGAGACAGCTCTAGTGGAATGACCTGTAATCCTCTCAGGAGGCTGCTGTCCAGCAGTCTCATAAGCCAAACAATTTATACTTCTTAACCAGAAAGAAAGAGAAGAAGCAGTAGCTTTCTGACCTTTACGTTTCCCAGAGAAACAAACAAGCAGAGCAGAAGACTGACGAAAATCCTGTCGCCTGTAGGTAGAATTTGAGAGCACTCACAACATCTAAGTTGTGCAACAAACGTTCCTTATACGAAGAAGGATGAGGAAATAGAGAAGGAACAACAATTTCCTGATTAATATTCCTATCTGAAACAACTTTAGGAAGGAAACCCAACTTAGTACGAAGGACCACCTTATCAGCATGAAAAATAAGATATAGAGATTCATACTGTAAAGCTGAAAGTTCCGAAACTCTCCAAGCAGAAGAGATAGTAACAAGAAATAAAACAGTGCAGTTCTGGAGACCATATCTTCAGAAGGATATTAACAAACTTGAATCTGTGCAAAGGAGGGCTACCAAAATGGTACATGGTCTAAAAAATAAAACTTACCAGGATAGGCTCAATGACCTAAATATGTATAGCTTAGAGGAGAGAAGGGAAAGAGGTGATATGATAGCAACTTTCAAGTACATTAAAGGGTTTAGTAAAACTGAGGCTGTGGGTATTTTACATAAAATGGAAAATTCAAGAACAAGGGGTCATGAGCTCAAGCTAAAGGGTAGTAGATTCAGAAGTAATTTGAGGAAGCACTTCTTTACAGAAAGAGTGATTGATTTATGGAATAAACTTCCTCAAGAGGTAGTAGCAACAAACACTGTGGGGGACTTTAAAAATGCATGGGACAAGCATAGGGCTATCCTACGAACTAGATAAGTTTATACTGTTAGGTAAGGTCGGGCAGACTTGCTGGGCCTATGGCTCTTATCTGCCGTCAATATATCTATGTTTATATCTATCTATGTTTAAACCTTCCAAGATAACTTAATATCTATGGAATGCATAGGCTCAAACGGAGCCTGCTGCAAAACTTTAAGAACAAGGTTAAGGCTCCAAGGAGGAGAAACCAATTAAAACACAGGCCTGGTTTTAATCAGGGCCTGACAAAAAGATTGCACATCCGCCAGACGCTTATGTAGCAAAACAGACAGAGCAGAAATCTGACCCTTCAGAGTACTTGCTGGCAAACCCTTCTCCAGACCTTCCTGGAGAAAGGACAATATCCTAGGAATCCTAACCCTAATCCAAGAGTAGCCCTTGGATTCACACCAATAAAGGTATTTACGCCATATTTTATAGTAAATCTTCCTAGTAATAGGCTTGCGAGCCTGAATCATTGTCTCAATGACCAACTCGGAAAAGCCATGCTTAGACAGAACTAAGAGTTTAATCTCCAAGCAGTCAGATTCAGAGAAACGAGATTCGGATGAAGGAAGGGGCCCTTAAATGGACAGTATACACCAATTTTCATTTAACTGCATCTAATAGACATTACTATAAAGAATAAGATGCACAGATACTGATATAAAAACTTACTTAGAAGCTCTCAGTTTAGCTCTGTTGAAAAGGTAGCTGGAAAGCCCACTGCAAGTGGGAAATAAGACACTCCCCCCCTTCCTCTTCTTTTGCACAAACAGGAGCAAGCTGGAGTAGGTATCTGACAGTATTCTTCTAAAACTTTGGGGCTTGGTTAGTCTGAAAATCAGAGCAATGTTATTAAAAAAATAAGCAAAACTATAAAAACAAAAAAAACTTTATGGGCTATATAAATAGATCTACAAAACATGTATGCAAAGAAAAAATGAGTGTATAATGTCCCTTTAAGTAGAAGGTCCTTTCTCAGAAGCAGTCTCCAAGGTGGAAGTTTTGATATTTCCACCAGATCTACATACCAAATCCTGCGTGGCCACACAGGAGCTACGAAAATCACTGACGCTCTCTCCTGCTTGATGCGAGCAATGACTCATAGAAGGAGAGCTAACGGAGGAAACAGATATGCCAACCTCAAAGTCCAAGGGACTGCCAGAGCATCTATCAGAGCTGCCTGTGGATCCCTCGACCTCAAACCATACCTAGGGAATTTGGCATTCTGCTGAGACGCCATCAGATCCAGCACTGGTAACCCCCATTTTAAGGTCAGGCTGGAGAAAACCTCCGGATAAAGTTCCCACTCCCCAGGATGAAACGTCTGTCTGCTCAGAAAATCCGCTTCCCAGTTGTCTACTCCTGGAATGTGGATGGCAGATAGATAGCAGTTGTGAGCTTCCGCCCACAGGATAATTCGGGATACCTCCTTCATGGCTAGGGAACTCTTGAGTTCCTCCCTGATGGTTGATGTAAGCCACTTAAGTTATGAGGTCTGACTGGAACCTGATAAACTGGACTGAAGACAACTAAGGCCAAGCCATCGGAGCATTGAAAATCGCTCTCAGCTTCAAGATGTTTATGGGGAGAGCAGACTCCTCCCGAGTCCACAGTCCCTGAGCCTTTAAATAGTCCCAGACTGCTCCCCAGCCCAGCAGGCTGGCGTCCGTGGTGACAATCACCCAGGAAGGTCTCTGAAAGCATGTGCCCCGAGACAGATGCTCCTGAGAAAGCCACCAAGGGAGACAGTCTCTTGCCGACTGATCTGCATAATCCCTGTTCAATTGTCGGAGCATGCAAAGTTGTAGAGCTCTTAAATGAAACCGAGCAAAAGGAACAATATCCATGCAAGCAACCATTAGTCCAATTACTTCCATACATTGAGCCACTGATGGTCGAATAGAAGACTGTAGGGAGAGGCAAGAGGAGAGGATCTTAGATTTTCTGACTTCCGTCAGAAATATTTTTATTAAAAGGGAGTCAATTATAGTCCCTATAAACACTACCCTTGTGGATGGAACAAGGGAACTCTTTTCCAGATTTACTTAACCATGAGAGTGAAGAAAAGGCAACAAGATTTCCGTGTGAGATTTTGCTTGTTGAAAAGATGGTGCCTGGATCAGTATGTCCTTTAGATAGGGAGGCACAGCAATACATTGAAACCTGACCACTGCCAAGAGAGCTCCCAGAACCTTTGAAAAAATTCTGGGAGCTGTAGCAAGGCCAAACGGAAGTGCCACAAACTGAAAGTGCTTTTCTAGAAAGGCAAACCTCAGAAATTTGTGGTGATTCCTGTGAATGGAAATTTGAAGGTAAGCATCCTTTAGATCTATGGTCGTCATGAACTGACCCTCTTGTACTAAAGGAAGAATTTAACGTATTGTCTCCATCTTGAAAGACAGTACTCTCAGAAATTGTTTGAACACTTCAGGTCTATAATTGGTCTGAAGGTTCTTGGAATAAAACCCCAGACCCTGTTCCTGTATTGGAACCGGTACAATTACTCCCAGGGAGGAGAGATCTTGAACACATTTTAAGAATGCCTCTCTTTTTGTCTGGTCTGCAGATAATCTCTAAAAGGTTGAACCTGCCCCTTGGAGGAAAGTTTTTGAATTCCAATTTGTAACCTTGTGAAACTATGTCCACAGCCCAAGGGTCTGGGACATCTCGTATCCAAGCCTGAGAGAAATAAGAAAGTCTGCCCTCCACTAGATCCGGTTCCGGATAGGGGGCAAACCCTTCATGCCGATTTAGAGTCAGCTGCAAGCTCTTCGATTGCTTCCCCTTATGCCAAGACTGATTGGACTTCCAAGAGGGCTTTGATTGCTCTTAGAGAATTTTGTAGATTTGTCTAGGAGCTAAGTCTAAACAGCACTGGCCACACCCACTGTTCACACTCCTCACACAGTGTGAAATTCATACAAGAACAAACAAAACCAAAAGATTGTGGGAGGCGCCTGCAACTGCTGGCTGTCAATAATATTTATAATAAAAAGTAAAAAATAATAAACCACTTCTAAACAAGAGAATTCAAGCCTCTGGTTTAAATAAGCACATTTTTAATACTCCAAAATTAAAGAACAAAAATAAAAAACAATACTCAATATTTTAAAATTTCTTTGACACCGGTGTCATCTAAAAACTAAATACACTTAATTAATTTAACAAGTTACCTTAATGGTTTAGGCAAAGTATATAATATACAGATATATAAAATTCACATCAGTATTCAAACTTATAACCCCTTTCTTTCTTTTTTGCTACGAAACAAAAAATGCTATTTATTCACATTCACTAGTGCATAGGTGTTTCACTAAGATAATATTTTATAGTGATTTGACTCACAATTGCTATTCTGTTGCAAAGTTTTAAATCCACATAAGTTATATAAATATTGAATTCGAAAAGACAGTGTATTTAGTTGTTAGATGACACCGGTGTCAAAGAAATTTTAAAATATTGAGTATTGTTTTTTATTTTTGTTCTTTAATTTTGGAGTATTAAAAATGTGCTTATTTAAACCAGAGGCTTGAATTCTCTTGTTTAGAAGTGGTTTATTATTTTTTACTTTTTATTATAAATATTATTGACAGCCAGCCGTTGCAGGCGCCTCCCACAATCTTTTGGTTTTGTTTGTTCTTAGATTGCTCTTGCTTGGTAGACGTAGGGGAAGACTTAACTCTGAAGTTACGAAATAAACGAAAATTAATCTGACGACCTTTGGTTCTATTCTTTCTATCTTGAGGTAGAAAAGACCCCTTTCCACCCGTAATATCGGAAATAATTTCTGTAAGACCTGGTCTAAACAATTTCTTCCCCTTTGTAAGGAAGAGCTAAAAGCTTGACCTTAGAGGAGACGTCTGCTGACCACGACTTTAGCCACAAGTCTCTACCGCCTAACACAGCAAAGCTAGATGACTTAGCGCTCAGCCTAATTAGAATCTGAAATAAAGGAATTAGCCATCTTAAGTGCTTTAATTCTGTCTTGAATCTCATCTAAAGGAGTCTCTACCTCAAGAGAATCAGATAATGCATAGAACCAGTAGGATGCAGCACTTGTCACAGTAGCAATACATACTGCAGGTTGCCATAAAAGTCCTAGATGAACGTAAATTCTTTTTAAATAAACCTCCATCTTTTTATCCATAGGATATTTAAAAGTGCAACTATTCTTAATAGGAATAGTTGTTCTCTTGGCTAAAGTAGAAATAGTCCTTTCAACTTTAGGAACCGTGTGCCATGTCTCCGCAAGAGTCGGCAACTGGGAACATTTTCTTAAAAATAGGAGACGGGGAAAAGGATACCCCCTGCTTCTCCCACTCCTGAGTAATAATGTCTGTAGCCCGGTCAGGTACCGGGAAAACCTCCTTAGTAGAAGGAACTTCAAAGTAATCATTAAGTTTACTAGACTTCTTAGGATTAACCACGACAGGAGTGTCCGAATCATTCAAAGTAGCCAAAACCTTCTTTAACAAGAAACAAAGGTGTTCAAGCTTAAAAATGAAGGAACTTCAATCAGCTTCAGACAAAGGAATTACACTATCCGAATCTGAGATTTCATCCTCAGAAAGCTCTGACGCATCTTCCTCATCAAATCTAATAGGAAGAGCCATCTGAGACAAATCACTGGTAATAGAAACCTTTCCGTCTCAACTCCTTTTCCTCTTACGCTGCTGATACCGCTGAAGATACTTGCGCAGCAATTTCAGCTTTCAAATATGCTCTACTTGGAGCAATAGAGGAGCCGCAGGGCACAGCTTGTGACGTTACAGGAGAGGTCTGTGGAATTACCTGAACGGCATCATCCTGAGAGACATTAGGCTCAATAACTAAAATTCTTTCTTTTTAACACATGAGGAACAGAATTGCATAGGAGAAGCAATCTGAACTTCTAAATACAAAAGACAGGCATTCAATTGATCATGTTTTTGATCTGTGTCAGACATGACCTATAAATCTTTTAGATGTAATGCACACAAAAATAAATCAATGCCCTCTGCAGAAAAATAGACTACTTTTTACCTAAAAATAAAAAATAAATAAAAGCAGTTTATATAAATATGAACTATGCGCTAAAAAAAAATTAACCTCAGGAACCCAACACCTCAGTTTTAACTGATGCGCCTACCTTCACCAAATCCCCTTAGGAATAAACGGAATCAAACTGTCTGAGTTCCTATAATATTCTGCACAGCAATTCAGTAACCCGCTTCACTCTGCTGTTGGTCCGCTGAAAGCCCGAGACGAAGTGCCGATCAGGTGATAGGCTGAATTAAACTGCGCCACAGAACCACAAAACAAGCCAGAGCATTACTTCCTGGTTACTGAGAGAACTGACACATATTGTAGGCAATAAAACTCATACTAACGCGTAACTCAACAGAATAAAATATATTATTTTTCTTCAGAACCGCTTGACAAGTTAAACAGTTCACCGCTAAGGATAAATAAACGATAAAGAGTTTAATCCCCCTGTACCATTCCTTAAAAAATGAGCCTAAATGAATAACCCTTTCAATACTGAAGGGTTATGCGGTCTCAGTCACATGCCCTGCATACATGCCCACTTATCCTCACATAAGGATAATCTAGTCCCTTGTAGAAAATTCAGCTAATAATGTAAGTGCATAATCTCCCCACCTAGAAGAAAAAAAAGGCACTTACCTGCCAAATCTGCTGTCCGGCATGTAGAGACAGCACTAGGTATGCAAGGACACAGCTCCTCACAGAGACCTATAAGACAGAAAGAGCAGAGTCACCTACTCTGATTTTCTATAACAGGGCAGCAAAGATGTTAGGAAAACTCAGTAAGGCCCACCTTAAAAGTTCCTAACTGCTTTAAAGCCACCGCTGCCCTTACTGAAGAGACTAACGTGGAGTATAGCTAGACCCAAAAAACTTGCTTGTAGCACAAGAATCCAATTTTCTTCAGACACCAGAAACTCCACCTCCTCCATTGATAGAGGCAAAGAGAATGGCTGGGGGTTGTGGGTAAGGGAGTGTTACTTAACAGTTTAACTGTGGTGCTCTTTGCCTCCTCCAGTAATTGATGATCCCGTGGACTCACCATATCTTAGGAAAGAAATATTACATTGATTCCAGTTTGTTCGTTTATTTTTCTGGTCCTACGAAGGGTCAAAAAGCTTCTGCCGTTTCTTTAGTCTCTTGATTCACAAAGCTTATTTGGAGGCAGGTCAGCTTCCACCACAGCAAATTACTGCTCATTATAGGTCAGCTGCCACTTCTTGGGTTGTCAAGAATGAGGCTTCAGTTGATCAAATTTGCAAGGCAGCTACTTGGTCTTCTTTGCATACTTTTACAAATTTTTTATCATTTTGATGTTTTTGTTTCTTCTAAAGCAGCCTTTGGTAGGAAGGTTCTTCAGGCAATTGTCTGTTTGATTTTTTTTTTTGCCTTTTTTAAATGCATACAAAAAATAAAAACAATTATTGGTGTTGTGGATTTAATTTCTCAGTGAAAAAAAAATGTTTTAAACCCTTCCTCTCTGTTATTACTCGTGGACTCCACAGCTTAGGTATTAGTTCCCAAGTGTAAAGGATCGTGGACGCTCACCACCTGTTTGAAAGAAAAAATAAGTTATGCTTACCTGATGAATTCATTTCTTTCGTGGCAATGAGAGTCCACGAGACCACACGAGACCCCATTCTTGTGTTTTTCTGGGGTTAGTTTTTTCTTTAGCACATCTTTTTTCCCCCTGCTCCTTTTATGGCTCTGATTCCATTTTCTTACCTCACTTGCTTGGCTGTATGTTAGACTGAGGCATGTGTGAGGTAGGAATGGTTTTATAGAGCTCTTGGGGTTTGGAAATATTTGCCTCCTCCTAGTGGTAGAGAATAGTAACTCACCACCATGAAAAAAATAAATTTATCAGTTAAGTATAAATTATGGTGTGTTTTTTTATAGGGATGGCCAAAGTTTCTTGTTCCTAAATGTATGTTCTAGGTCCTAGATTTGCATGAGGTCTGGCCTAAAAAGTACCCTCTAAATTTATTTTTCTTTCATCAATACAGGATTTGTTTTTAAAAGGGCATTCTAGTGTCTACTAAACTTTAAATGTTTACTCTTAAGGTTTACTAAAATTATACAGTAGATTTTTGCATTAATATCTTTCTGCTTTTTACCTGTTTTAATAATATACAATGTACATATACAGCAAGGCATTTGTATGGGCTGATTATCTTCAAGATATGGATGCAGAATTGCACTACACTAATTGGTTGAACTGTAATATTGCAACATTATTATGAACAAGAGATGTTTTTCTTTTCCTTTTATTTTTCTTTGTTCATCACAATGTTGTATGTTTAAATATTTACAATACAGAGTATAATTCTATTGTTTTGTGGTGCTGGTGACATCCCTGATGTTTTTTTTTCTTATATATTAACACAATCTAATGAGACAAGTTTACTTTTAGAATATTCATTTAAATGGCCATAGTAGTCTAAAAATTACATGCTCTAATCTGTTACTGTATATGATTTTATGATAATTGATCCTGCCTTATTGTGTTTACCTCCACAAATGGATAAAACACACAGTGGAAGTGCCGCTTGGGACCCACGGTGTACTGCTGGTTCCAAGGGGAACTGATCCATTTAACAGCACTAGTCAGATTATGTACATTTTTTCTCCAACATTGGTGTGTCCGGTCCACAGCGTCATCCATTACTTGTGGGATATTCTCCTCCCCTACAGGGAAAGGCAAGGAGAGCACACAGCAAGAGCTGTCCATATAGCTCCCCCTCTGGATCTGCCCCCCAGTCATTCTCCTTGTCGCTCTGAATAAGTAGCATCTCCACGGGGATGGTGAGGAGTTTGTGGTGTTAGTTGTAGTTTTTTATTTCTTTTATCAAGAGTTTGTTATTTTAAAATAGTGCTGGTATGTACTATTTACTCTGAAACAGAAAGAGATGAAGAGTTCTGTTTAAAAGAGGAGTATGATTTTAGCAGCAGTAACTAAAATCGATTGCTGTTCCCACACAGGACTGTTGAGATGAGAGAACTTCAGTTGGGGGGAACAGTTTGCAGACTTTTCTGCTCAAGGTATGACTAGCCATTTTCTAACAAGACTGTGTAATGCTGGAAGGCTGTCATTTTTCCCTCATGGGGATCGGTAAGCCATTTTCTTAGACTTAGAAAGAATAAAGGGCTTATTATGGGCTATTAACTGGAGGACACTCTTAAGGGCTAAATTGATTGTTTATTTAAGTTTTTATTTAAAGTTTGAAGTGGATTTCACACTTTTATTATTTGGGGAACGTTTTTTATCACCAGGCACTAGTTAAGACACCTTCCCAGTCAGGAAGGGCCTTTCACTGTATTAGGCAGAGCCTCATTTTCGCGCCATTATTGTGCAGTTTCTTTTAAGTACAGTGCATGCAGATGCATGTGAGAGGGTCTGGTGTCCACTGAAAAAGTTCCTAGAAGGCTTGAAATACCCCCCTGGGATAGTTGAAGTCACAACAAAGGCTGTGGCTGGGACTGTAGTGGGGTTAAAATTGCAAACGGCTCCGGTTTCCACATTTTAAGGGTTAACAGCTTGGGGTGCAATACTTTGAATGCATTAAGACACTGTGGTGAAAATTTGGTAAAGATTGGATAATTCCTTCATAGTTTTTCACATATTCAGTAATAAAGTGTGCTCTGTTTAACATTTAAAGAGACAGTAACGGTTTTGTTTTAAAACGGTTTTTGTACTTTATTAACCAGTTTAAGCCTGTTTAACATGTCTGTACCTTCTGATAGATCATGTTCTGTATGTATGGAAGCCAATGTGGTTCCCCCTTCAAATATATGTGATAATTGTGCCATAGCGTCCAAACACAGTAAGGACAGTATTGTCACAAATAGTAAGGTTGCCCAGGATGATTCCTCAGATGAAGGAAGTAGGGAGAGTTCTACATCTTCTCCTTCTTTGTCTATACCAGTTATGCCCGCGCAGGCGACCCCTAGTACTTCTAGCGCGCCAATGCTTGTTACTATGCAACAATTGACGGCAGTAATGGATAACTCCATAGCTAATATTTTATCCAAAATGCCAGCATTTCAGAGAAAGCGCGATTGCTCTGTTTTAAACACTCTAGAGCAGGAGGGCGCTGATGATAATTTTTCTGTCATACCCTCACACCAGTCTGAAGTGGCAGTGAGGGAGGGTTTCTCAGATGGAGAAATTTCTGATACAGGAAGAATTTCTCAGCAGGCAGAACCTGATGTTGTGACATTTAAATTTAAATCAGAGCATCTCCGCGCATTACTTAAGGAGGTGCTATCTACTCTGGATGATTGTGACAATCTGGTCATCCCAGAAAACTTGTGCAAGATGGAATAAGGAGTGGGAGAAGCCAGGCATACCTTTTTGTCCCTCCTCCTATATTTAAGAAATTGTTCCCTATGGTCGACCCCAGGAAGGACATATGGCAAACAGTCCCTAAGGTCGAGGGGGCGGTTTCTACACTAGCCAAACGCACGACCATTCCCATTGAGGACAATTGTGCTTTCAAAGATCCTATGGATAAAAAATTGGAGGGTTTGCTTAAAAAGATTTTTGTACAGCAAGGTTACCTCCTTCAACCTATTTCGTGCACATTATTCCTGTCACTACAGCGGCGTGGTTCTGGTTCGAGGAACTGGAAAAGTCGCTCAGTAGGGAGACTCCGTATGAGGAAGTCATGGACAGAATTCACGCACTTAAGTTAGCTAATTCCTTTATTTTAGAAGCCGCTTTGCAGTTAGCGAGATTAGCGGCGAAAAATTCAGGGTTTGCAATTGTGGCGCGCAGAGCGCTCTGGCTAAAGTCTTGGTCGGCGGATGTATCTTCCAAGACAAAATTGCTTAATATCCCTTTCAAAGGTAAGACCCTTTTTGGGCCAGAATTGAAAGAAATTATTTCAGACATCACTGGGGGAAAGGGCCATGCCCTCCCACAGGATAGGCCTTTCAAGGCTAAGAATAAGTCCAATTTTCGTTCCTTTCGCAATTTCAGGAACGGACCGGCTTCTAACTCGGCAGCCTCTAGACAAGAGGGTAACACTTCCCAGACTAAACCAGCTTGGAAACCAATGCAAGGCTGGAATAAGGGTAAACAGGCCAAGAAGCCTGCTGCTGCTACCAAGACAGCATGAAGGGGTAGCCCCCGATCCGGGACCGGATCTAGTAGGGGGCAGACTCTCTCTCTTTGCTCAGTCCTGGGCAAGAGATGTTCAGGATCCCTGGACACTAGAAATAGTCTCTCAGGGTTATCTTCTAGAATTCAAGGAACTACCCCCAAGGGGAAGGTTCAACATTTCTCAATTATCTTCAAACCAAATAAGTAGACAGGCATTCTTACATTGTGTAGAAGACCTGTTAAAGATGGGAATGATACACCCAGTTCCAACTGTGGAACAAGTTCAGGGGTTTTTACTCAAATCTGTTTGTAGTTCCCAAAAAAGAGGGAACTTTCAGACCAATTCTGGATTTAAAAATTCTAAACAAATTTCTCAGAGTTCCATCGTTCAAAATGGAAACCATTCGAACAATTTTACCTACAATCCAGGAGGGTCAATATATGACTACCGTGGATTTAAAGGATGCGTATCTACATATTCCTATCCACAAAGATCATCATCAGTTCCTAAGGTTAGCCTTTCTGGACAAACATTATCAGTTAGTGGCTGTCCCATTCGGACTAGCCACTACTCCCAGAATTTTCACAAAGGTGCTCGGGTCCCTTCTAGCGGTTCTAGGACCAAGGGGCATTGCAGTGGCACCTTATCTGGACGACATTCTAATGCAAGCGTCGTCTCTTTCCAAGGCAAAGGCTCATACAGACATTGTTCTAGCCTTTCTCAGATCTCACGGGTGGAAGGTGAACGTAGAAAAGAGTTCCCTGTCTCCGTCAACAAGAGTTCCCTTTTTGGGAACAATAATAGATTCTTTTGAAATGAAGATCTTCCTGACAGAAGTCAGAAAGTCAAAGCTTCTAAACGCTTGTCAAGTTCTTCTCTCTATTCTGCAGTCTTCCATAGCTCAGTGCATGGAAGTAGTAGGGTTGATGGTTGCAGCAATGGACATAGTTCCTTTTGCTCGAATTCATTTAAGTCCATTACAACTGTGCATGCTCCAATAGACAGGATCACCTGTCTCAGGGAATGAGTTTCTACAGACCAAAGTGGGTCATTGTCACGACCGACGCCAGTCTATCAAGCTGGGGCGCGGTCTGGGATTCCCTGAAAACTCAGGGTTTATGGTCTTGGGAAGAGTCTCTTCTCCCGATCAACATCCTAGAACTGAGAGCGATATTCAATGCTCTCCGGGCTTGGTCTCATCTAGCGAAGGCCGGATACATAAGATTCCAGTCAGATAACATGTCGACTGTAGCTTACATCAACCATCAGGGAGGAACAAGGAGTTCCTTGGCGATGAGAGAGGTATCCGAGATCATCAAATGGGCGGAGGATCACTGCTGCCACCTATCTGCAATCCACATCCCAGGAGTAGACAACTGGGAGGCGGATTATCTGAGTCGTCAGATTTTCTATCCGGGGGAGTGGGAACTCCACCCGGAGGTGTTTGCCCAGTTGACTCAATTATGGGGCATTCCAGACATGGATCTGATGGCGTCTCGTCAGAACTTCAAGGTCCCTTGCTACGGGTCCAGATCCAGGGATCCCAAGGCCGCTCTAGTGGATGCATTAGTGGCGCCTTGGTCGTTCAACCTAGCTTATGCGTTTCCACCGTTCCCTCTCCTTCCAGGCTTGTAGCCAGGATCAAACAGGAGAAGGCCTCTGTGATTCTGATAGCTCCTGCGTGGCCGCGCAGGACTTGGTATACAGACCTGGTGAATATGTCATTGTTTCCACCATGGAAGCTACCTTTGAGACAGGATCTTCTAGTACAAGGTCCATTCGAACATCCAAATCTAATTTCTCTGCAGCTGACTGCTTGGAAATTGAACGTTTGATTTTATTCAAGTGTGGGTTTTCAGATTCAGAGATAGATACTCTGGTCCAAGCCAGAAAACCTGTGTCTAGAAAGATTTACCATAAAATATGGAAAAGATATATCTGTTGGTGTGAATCCAAGGGATTCTCCTGGAGGAAGATTAAAATTCCTAAGATCCTCTCCTTTCTCCAAGAAGGTTTGGATAAGGGATCGTCAGCGAGTTCTCTAAAAGGACAGATTTCTGCTTTATCTGTCTTGTTATTCAAACGACTGGCAGCTGTGCCAGAGGTACAAGCTTTTGTACAGGCTTTGGTCAGAATCAAACCTGTTTACAGACCCTTGACTCCTCCTTGGAGTCTAAATTTAGTTATTTCAGTTCTTCAGGGGGTTCCGTTTGAACCCTTACATTCCATAGATATCAAGTTGCTATCTTGGAAAGTTCTGTTTTTGGTTGCTATTTCTTCTGCTAGAAGAGTTTCTGAATTATCTGCTTTGCAGTGTGATCCACCCTATCTGGTGTTCCATTCAGATAAGGTTATTTTGCGTACCAAGCCTGGTTTTCTTCCAAAAGTTGTTTCCAACAAGAATATTAACCAGGAAATAGTTGTTCCTTCTCTGTGCCCGAATCCAGTTTCAAAGAAGGAACGTTTGTTACACAATTTAGATGTAGTCCGTGCTTTAAAGTTCTATTTAGAAGCAACAAAGAATTTTAGACAAACATCATCCTTGTTTGTCGTTTACTCTGGTAAGAGGAGAGGACAAAAAGCTATTGCTACCTCTCTTTCTTTCTGGCTGAAAAGCATTATCCGATTGGCTTATGAGACTGCCGGACGGCAGCCTCCTGAACGAATCACAGCTCACTCCACTAGGGCTGTGGCTTCCACATGGGCCTTCAAGAACGAGGCTTCTGTTAATCAGATATGTAAGGCAGCGACTTGGTCTTAAGTCATATAAGAAGGTTCTTGCGTGTCCAAATGAGGTATAGATGAGAAACTTTCTTTGTCCTTTCAAAGTTTCTAGGAGCGCTTGTTGCAGCGTGTATGTCTCCTGTGAAAGTTGCCTCTGTCACTTCCTTGTCCTGTCTTGACACGCCCACCAAATGCGAGATTGACAGATAGGTAAAGAGCAAGGTTTCTCCAGTGCAGTGTAAGCAGTCTGTATCCAAGGTGATCAGTAAGCAGTCTGTATCCAAAGCAACGCGTTTCAGCTCCAAAGAGCCTTTCTCAAGCTTCTGTCAGACCTGCTTAGAATCCTATCTTTTATACCTTTGTTCCTGATTGAGTAAATTGTTTAATTGTTTTATTGAAGCATTGTCAAAGAGAATATTAGACAAGGAGTAGGAAAAATGGAAAGAAATACCATATTAAACAAAAATAATAAAAAATTTAGTGACAACACCCACCCAGAACATAATAAACTAAATATCCCATTCATAAGTGATTTCAATGCAAACTATAAAATAACAGAAAAAATACTAAAGAAACATTGGCACATACTACATCAAGATAAAATTATTGGCCCCTTTATCACTAAAAAACCGAGGTTCATATACAGAAAAGCTAATAATTTAAAAAACATACTTGCCCCAACCCAAATTAAACAGCATAAAAAAATAGACAAAGATTTAACAGGACAGGACCTAAAAGGTTTTTTCCCATGTTTTATATGCAAATCTTACAGACACTCCAAGAAAAGTAAAACAGTCACATCACATATTAATAAAAGGGAATTTAAAATCCAAGAATGTATAAGATGCACAGATAAAAATATTGTCTACATGATTCAGTGTAAATGTGGAATGCAATACGTAGGCGAATCAGAACGCCCCCTACGTGAAAGAATACGAGCGCATATTTTATCCATCGAAAATATGAACGAAGATAGAAATAAGGACCTACCCGTCCCTAAGCATTTTAAAGCCTGTAATAATGGTAATCTAAAAATTGTTAACTATATGGGCATAGCCAAATTACAAAAACAAAACAGAGGGGGAGATAATCAAAAAAGATTATTGCAGCTAGAAAGCAAATGGATTTACAATTTAGACACTCTTCACCCACAAGGTCTGAATTTAGAAATTGAACTGAGAAGTTTTTTCACATAGATCATAACACAATACTACAAGAAATCATAAATACCTACAATCTCTAGATTGAGACTGTTTCACCCATCTATTACACATTGGTTTGTTCTATAAAACTTAGAATGTCCAGCTTTATATATATGTATATATTATTTAGTCCTTTATTACCAAAGAAAAAAACGTTTTTAAAGTATATAAATAAATCTGATTATTTTTCTATCTTAACAAACAAATTTTAAGTTTTATTTTTCATATGATGCAGGTCATATATAGATATGTACAGTCTTTTTAATGTACAGTAATAACTTGGAAATACATTGGAAAGAACCAATAGAAATATAAAAATGTAAAAATATTTTTTCAACAAAGGAAAAAAGAGAACTAAGCCAACCGATTCTATTCCAGTTTTCACTATAATTATTTACTTAATCTAAAGTGGCTTTTAAACATATTGAAACCACACACAGTATAGTACCAATATAAATATAAAAAATATCTTTTCAACAAAGGAAAAAAGAGAACTATTCCAGTTTTTTACTAAAATTATTTATTTAGTTGTTTATTTATTTTATTATTTTTTTCTAATAAGAATACATGAATACTCTATAGCGGCTTTTAAGCATATTGAAAACCACACACAGAAATGATATTGGCTTTGACAATGCTTCAATAAAACAATTAAACAATTTACTCAATCAGGAACAAAGGTATAAAAGATAGGATTCTAAGCAGGTCTGACAGAAGCTTGAGAAAGGCTCTTTGGAGCTGAAACGCGTTGCTTTGGATACAGACTGCTTACTGATCACCTTGGATACAGACTGCTTACACTGCACTGGAGAAACCTTGCTCTTTACCTATCTGTCAATCTCGCATTTGGTGGGCGTGTCAAGACCGGACACGGAAGTGACAGAGGCAACTTTCACAGGAGACATACACGCTGCAACAAGCGCTCCTAGAAACTTTGAAAGGACAAAGAAAGTTTCTCATCTATACCTCATTTGGACACGCAAGAACCTTCTTATATGACTTGGAACTGCAAATAAGGTACCTTATTCAAAGTCTGTTGATTAATAATATCGCAAAAGACAAACTAAGTGTTCAATAACTATTGTGATATAATTACTGTGACATACAGAAAACGGCTCAAACACCTAGCCTAAATCTTTTGGTCATATCACAAAAAGGCTTATTTCAAAAAGGCTGAAAATAAACACCTATTGTTGAACCAGGTGTCAATAGTTGTCTTCAACAACGATCTCTAACAACTGTATTTCTACCAATTATACCTTATTTTCTACCTTTGGTGCATTTTATGAGCGAAAAGCCAAATCTTTTACAAAAAGTATTTTTAAATACCTACCAAGGTATAAACTGGACTTGCTAATTTTACACACATATATCATATACTAATTTTAGCTACACCTCAATACAATTGGTTGGTACCAACTTTCTCACATAACCACTTTAAGATTAAGCAATTTCGACTGACTGTTTTATATTGATTCTAATAAAAGAATATTATTTTTAACCAATAATCTTTGTATATTTTTTTTTTATTATTATTTTTTATTTTTATTTTTGAATTAGAACTTAATAATTTTAAGATATTATTCTATGAAAATTCTTTAAAAACTAAAAAATGTTTTTTTCTATACATTTATTTATATAAACATAGACATAGAAATACAAATACTACTAAGACCATTGTCATTTGGTAGATATTAAGCCAGTGTTTGCACACAGGCGCACACATATAAGACAATCATAACTGCTACTAAAACTATTTATTCGGGGTATCTGATTTTTATGTGAAGTATTATCTACCACCAGCGCATAGATTTTTAGTTGTTTGATCATAAAGACTTGGTCTTCTCTGCACACTTTTGCCAAATTTTACAAATTTGATATTTTTGCTTCTTCGGAGGCTGTTTTTGGGAGAAAGGTTTTGCAAGCCGTGGTGCCTTCTGTTTAGGTAACCTGATTTGCTCCCTCCCTTCATCCGTGTCCTAAAGCTTTGGTATTGGTTCCCACAAGTAATGGATGACGCCGTGGACCGGACACACCAATGTTGGAGAAAACAGAATTTATGCTTACCTGATAAATTACTTTCTCCAACGGTGTGTCCGGTCCACGGCCCGCCCTGGTTTTTTAATCAGGTTTGAAAAAATTTTCTTTCTTCTGTTATGTGTGATCAGTCCACGGGTCATCATTACTTCTGGGATATAACTCCTCCCCAACAGGAAATGCAAGAGGATTCACCCAGCAGAGCTGCATATAGCTCCTCCCCTATACGTCACTCCTAGTCATTCTCTTGCACCCAACGACTAGATAGGATGTGTAAGAGGACTATGGTGATTATTCTTAGTTTTTATGACTTCAATCAAAAGTTTGTTATTTTACAATGGCACCGGAGTGTGTTATTGCCTCTCTGGCAGAGTTTGAAGAAGAATCTACCAGAGTTTTACTATGATTTTAGCCGGAGTCGTTAAGATCATATTGCTGTTCTCGGCCGTCTGAGGAGAGGTAAAGCTTCAGATCAGGGGACAGCGGGCAGATGAATCTGCATAGAGGTATGTAGCAGTTTTTATTTTCTGACAATGGAATTGATGAGAAAATCCTGCCATACCGATAATATGTCATGTATGTATACTTTACTCACTGGAATTACTCTGTAAAAAGTACATTAAACCTTTAATAGGTATTAATTATGTTAAACGTTTTTGCTGGAATGTAGATTCGTTTGCATTTACTGAGGTACTGAGTGAATATATGTTTGGGCACTATTTTTCCACTTGGCAGTTGCTTATTCTAATTGTGACAGTTTCGTTTCTCTCTCACTGCTGTGTGTGAGGGGGAGGGGCCGTTTTTTTGGCGCTCTTTGCTACGCATCAAAAATTTCCAGTCAGTTACTCATTGTATTTCCTGCATGATCCGGTTCATCTCTACAGAACTCAGGGGTCTTCAAAACTTCTTTTGAGGGAGGTAGATTCTCTCAGCAGAGCTGTGAGACTTATATATTGACTGTGATAAAAAACGTTACTCAGTAATTTTTTTATGCTTTCAGATTTAATTGATTTTGCTTTGCTAATGGGAACAGACCTTTGCTAAATTGTGTTAAGGATTGATGCTATAACTGTTTTTCAGTTCGTTATTTCAACTGTCATTTAATCGTTTAGTGCTTCTTTGAGGCACAGTACGTTTTTTGTTAAATAAGACTGTAGCCAAGTTGCAAGTTTAATTGCGAGTGTGTTAAACATGTCTGATTCAGAGGAAGATACCTGTGTCATTTGTTCCAATGCCAAGGTGGAGCCCAATAGAAATTTATGTACTAACTGTATTGATGCTACTTTAAATAAAAGCCAATCTGTACAAATTGAACAAATTTCACCAAACAGCGAGGGGAGAGTTATGCCGACTAACTCACCTCACGTGTCAGTACCTGCATCTCCCGCCCGGGAGGTGCGTGATATTGTTGCGCCCAGTACATCTGGGCGGCCATTACAGATAACATTACAAGATATGGCCACTGTTATGACTGAAGTTTTGGCTAAATTACCAGAACTAAGAGGCAAGCGTGATCACTCTGGGGTGAGAACAGAGTGCGCTGATAATACTAGGGCCATGTCTGATACTGCGTCACAGCTTGCAGAGCATGAGGACGGAGAGCTTCATTCTGTGGGTGACGGTTCTGATCCAAACAGATTGGATTCAGATATTTCAAATTTTAAATTTAAACTGGAGAACCTCCGGGTATTACTAGGGGAGGTTTTAGCGGCTCTGAATGATTGTAACACAGTTGCAATACCAGAGAAAATGTGTAGGTTGGATAAATATTTTGCGGTACCGGCGAGTACTGATGTTTTTCCTATACCTAAGAGACTTACTGAAATTGTTACTAAGGAGTGGGATAGACCCGGTGTGCCATTCTCACCCCCTCCAATATTTAGAAAAATGTTCCCAATAGACACCACCACACAGGACTTATGGCAAACGGTCCCTAAGGTGGAGGGAGCAGTTTCTACCTTAGCTAAGCGTACCACTATCCCGGTTGAGGATAGCTGTGCTTTTTCAGATCCAATGGATAAAAAACTAGAGGGTTACCTTAAGAAAATGTTTGTTCAACAAGGTTTTATATTGCAACCCCTTGCATGCATCGCGCCGGTCACGGCTGCTGCAGCATTCTGGATTGAATCTCTGGAAGAGAACATTAGTTCAGCTACGCTGGACGATATTACGGACAGGCTTAGAGTCCTTAAACTAGCTAATTCTTTCATTTCAGAAGCCGTAGTACATTTAACTAAGCTTACGGCTAAGAATTCAGGATTCGCCATTCAGGCACGCAGAGCACTGTGGCTAAAATCCTGGTCAGCTGATGTTACTTCTAAATCTAAATTGCTTAATATACCTTTCAAGGGGCAGACCTTATTTGGGCCCGGGTTGAAGGAGATTATCGCTGACATTACAGGAGGTAAAGGCCATGCCCTGCCTCAGGACAAAGCCAAAGCTAAGACTAGACAGTCTAATTTTCGTTCCTTTCGTAATTTCAAAGCAGGAGCAGCATCAACTTCCTCTGCACCAAAACAGGAAGGAGCTGTTGCTCGCTACAGACAAGGCTGGAGACCTAATCAGTCCTGGAACAAGGGCAAGCAGGCCAGGAAACCTGCTGCTGCCCCTAAGACAGCATGAATCGAGGGCCCCCGATCCGGGACCGGATCTGGTGGGGGGCAGACTTTCTCTCTTCGCCCAGGCTTGGGCAAGAGATGTTCAGGATCCCTGGGCGCTAGAGATCATATCTCAGGGATACCTTCTGGACTTCAAATCTTCTCCCCCAAGAGGGAGATTTCATCTGTCAAGGTTGTCAACAAACCAGATAAAGAAAGAAGCGTTTCTACTCTGCGTACAAGATCTTTTATTAATGGGAGTGATCCATCCGGTTCCGCGGTCGGAACAAGGACAAGGGTTTTACTCAAATCTGTTTGTAGTTCCCAAAAAAGAGGGAACTTTCAGGCCAATCTTGGATTTAAAGATCCTAAACAAATTCCTAAGAGTTCCATCGTTCAAAATGGAAACTATTCGGACAATTTTACCCATGATCCAAAGAGGTCAGTACATGACCACAGTGGATTTAAAAGATGCTTACCTTCACATACCGATTCACAAAGATCATTACCGGTATCTAAGGTTTGCCTTTCTAGACAAGCATTACCAATTTGTAGCTCTTCCATTCGGATTGGCTACGGCTCCAAGAATCTTCACAAAGGTTCTGGGTACTCTTCTAGCGGTTCTAAGACCGCAAGGAATTTCGGTAGCTCCATACCTGGACGACATTCTGATACAAGCTCCAAGCTTTCAAACTGCCAAGTCTCATACAGAGTTAGTACTGGCATTTCTAAGGTCGCATGGATGGAAGGTGAACGAAAAGAAGAGCTCTCTCTTTCCACTCACAAGAGTTCCTTTCTTGGGGACTCTGATAGATTCTGTAGAAATGAAGATTTACCTGACAGAAGACAGGTTAACAAAGCTTCAAAATGCATGCCGTGTCCTTCATTCCATTCAACACCCGTCAGTAGCTCAATGCATGGAGGTGATCGGCTTAATGGTAGCGGCAATGGACATAGTACCTTTTGCTCGCCTACATCTCAGACCTCTGCAATTGTGCATGCTAAGTCAGTGGAATGGGGATTACTCAGATTTGTCCCCTACTCTGAACCTGGATCAAGAGACCAGAAATTCTCTTCTATGGTGGCTTTCTTGGCCACATCTGTCCAGGGGGATGCCATTCAGCAGGCCAGACTGGACAATTGTAACAACAGACGCCAGCCTACTAGGTTGGGGCGCTGTCTGGAATTCTCTGAAGACTCAGGGATTATGGAATCAGGAGGAGAGCCTCCTTCCAATAAACATTCTGGAATTGAGAGCAGTTCTCAATGCCCTTCTGGCTTGGCCCCAGTTATCAACTCGGGGGTTCATCAGGTTTCAGTCGGACAACATCACGACTGTGGCTTACATCAACCATCAGGGAGGGACAAGAAGCTCCCTAGCAATGATGGAAGTATCAAAGATAATTCGCTGGGCAGAGTCTCACTCGTGCCACCTGTCAGCAATCCACATCCCGGGAGTGGAGAACTGGGAGGCGGATTTCTTGAGTCGTCAGACTTTTCATCCGGGAGAGTGGGAACTTCATCCGGAGGTCTTTGCCCAAATACTTCGACGTTGGGGCAAACCACAAATAGATCTCATGGCGTCTCGTCAGAACGCCAAACTTCCTCGCTACGGGTCCAGATCCAGGGATCCGGAAGCAGTTATGATAGATGCCTTGACAGCACCATGGACCTTCAGGATGGCTTATGTGTTTCCACCCTTCCCGATGCTTCCTCGATTGATTGCCAGAATCAAACAGGAGAGAGCATCAGTGATTCTAATAGCACCTGCATGGCCACGCAGGACTTGGTATGCAGATCTAGTGGACATGTCATCCTGTCCGCCTTGGTCTCTACCTCTAAGACAGGACCTTCTGATTCAGGGTCCATTCAAATATCAAAACCTAACTTCTCTGAAGCTGACTGCTTGGAAATTGAACGCTTGATCTTATCAAAGCGTGGTTTTTCTGAGTCAGTTATTGATACCTTAATACAGGCTAGGAAGCCTGTTACTAGAAGGATTTACCATAAAATATGGCGTAAATACTTATATTGGTGCGAATCCAAAGGTTACTCTTGGAGTAAGGTTAGGATTCCTAGGATATTGTCTTTTCTACAAGAAGGTTTAGATAAGGGTTTATCGGCTAGTTCTTTAAAGGGACAGATCTCAGCTCTGTCCATTTTGTTGCACAAGTGTCTGTCAGAAAATCCAGACGTCCAGGCTTTTTGTCAAGCTTTAGCTAGGATCAAGCCTGTATTTAAAACTGTTGCTCCACCATGGAGTTTAAACCTGGTTCTTAACGTTTTACAAGGAGTTCCGTTTGAACCCCTTCATTCCATTGACATTAAACTGTTATCTTGGAAAGTTCTATTTTTAATCGCTATTTCTTCGGCTCGGAGAGTCTCTGAGTTATCAGCTCTACATTGTGATTCTCCTTATTTGATTTTTCATTCGGATAAGGTAGTTCTGCGTACAAAACCTGGGTTCTTACCTAAGGTAGTCACTAACAGGAATATCAATCAAGAGATCGTTGTTCCTTCCTTGTGTCCGAATCCTTCTTCAAAGAAGGAACGTCTTCTGCACAATCTGGATGTAGTTCGTGCCCTCAAGTTCTATTTGCAGGCAACTAAGGAATTTCGACAAACGTCTTCCCTGTTTGTCGTGTACTCTGGGCAGAGGAGAGGTCAAAAGGCTTCGGCTACTTCTCTCTCCTTCTGGCTTCGTAGTATAATTCGTTTAGCCTATGAGACTGCTGGACAGCAGCCTCCTGAAAGAATTACAGCTCATTCTACTAGAGCTGTGGCTTCCACTTGGGCCTTTAAGAATGAGGCCTCTGTTGAACAGATTTGCAAGGCTGCAACTTGGTCTTCGCTCCATACTTTTTCCAAATTTTACAAATTTGACACTTTTGCTTCTTCGGAGGCTATTTTTGGGAGAAAGGTTCTTCAGGCAGTGGTTCCTTCTGTATAATGAGCCTGCCTAGCCCTCCCGTCATCCGTGTACTTTTGCTTTGGTATTGGTATACCAGAAGTAATGATGACCCGTGGACTGATCACACATAACAGAAGAAAACATAATTTATGCTTACCTGATAAATTCCTTTCTTCTGTTGTGTGATCAGTCCACGGCCCGCCCTGTTTTTTTAAGGCAGGCAAATATTTTCTAAATTATACTACAGTCACCTCTTCACCCTTGGTTTCTCCTTTCTCGTTGGTCCTTGGTCGAATGACTGGGAGTGACGTAGAGGGGAGGAGCTATATGCAGCTCTGCTGGGTGAATCCTCTTGCATTTCCTGTTGGGGAGGAGTTATATCCCAGAAGTAATGATGACCCGTGGACTGATCACACAACAGAAGAAAGGAATTTATCAGGTAAGCATAAATTATGTTTTTTCTTTATACACTACAGTCACCACGGCACCCTATAGTTTTCTCCTTTTTCTCCTAACCGTCGGTCGAATGACTGGGGGGCGGAGCCAGAGGGGGAGCTATATGGACAGCTCTTGCTGTGTGCTCTCCTTGCCTTTCCCTGTAGGGGAGGAAAATATCCCACAAGTAATGGATGACGCCGTGGACCGGACACACCGTTGGAGAAAGTAATTTATCAGGTAAGCATAAATTCTGTTTTACTAGAATGGCCATTTATGATTCCCCTAGGACATTGATGGCGAACCTTGGCACTCCAGATGTTTCAGAACTACATGTCCCATGATGATTGACAGGACTGCAGAGTGCCTAAGCATTGTGGAAAATGTAGTTTTGAAACATCTGGAGTGCCAAGGTTCGCCATCACTGCCCTAGGATAAACCTTTCTTTGAAACATCATATAAAATTTGCTTTTGACTTTCATCTTTGATTAAACAAAGAACAGGTAACATAATTTAATTGTATCTTTAAAAACGGAATATGTTGTAACTATTATCAACTGTCAAAACTTTTTATTTTTTTAAATGTACTATTAATGTTTACTTTTTAATAATTTTTTAAAATAATTTTTAAGGAAACTTGGGGCAAGTGAAGGAACTATAAATCAAGAAATTCAGCGATATCAGCATTTAGAGTCTGTAGCTGTCAACGACATTCGTAGAGATGTTCGGAAAAAGTTGCGCAGATCCAGCATGAGAGTAAGTTTTTTTTGTTTTTTTTTTACATTTGCTATTTTACCTCAATGTTAAGCATTAAAACTCCTAATCAGAAATCCTTTTTCTTGTGATGCTCTTTTAGGCAGCATCTTTAAAGGATAAATGGGGTCTGGGATACAAACCAAGCTATAATCGTTCTAAAAGTATTACTGCTTCAGGAAGGCCGCCACTGAAAAGAACAGAGAGAACCAGGTATTGATTCACTTTTGTTTCCGTTATGTTAATACATTTTTTATTTATTTTTTATTTTTTAAAACAAAACAAAAAAAAGAGGTTCTGCCCAATAGTACTTAAAGGGACAAGAAACCCCAAAATTTTCTTTCATGATTTGGATATAACAAACCATTTCAAATGACTTTCAAATTTACTTCTATTATCAAATTTGCTTCATTCTCTTGTTATTTTTTTGCTGAAGGAACAGCATTGCATTACTGGCAGCTAGCTGAACATCTAGTTAGCCAATCACAAGAGACAAATGTGTGCAGGCACCAATCAGCAGGTAGCTCCCACTAGTGTAGGATATGTGCATATTGTTTTTCAACAAGGGATACCAAAAGAACAAAGCACATTTCAAAATAGAAGTGAATTTTAAAGTGTCTTAAAATTATATGCTCTATCTGAATCATGCAAGTTTCATTTTTAGCTTTGCCATTCCTTTAAAGTGAACGTAAATGTTCATGAATTAGTGCCCAGTTTTTAAAAATACTATTAAAAACAGGGGCACTTTCATTCATGAAAGTTTACATTGCAGCATAGTTTTTTCAAATACTTACTTTTCTCTTGAGCAAAGCCGGATCGCCGATCCCCCGCCTGCTTCTCCTGCTGTACTTACACAGCAATGACGAAACCGGCTTCCTCCAATCACGAGATGGACGCTCTGGGGGGAAGCCATGATTGGAGGAAGCTGGTTTCGTCATTGGTGACGTAAGTACAGAGGAACTGCAGGTGAGGGATCGGCGATCCGGCTTTGCTCAAAAGAAAGGTAAGTATTTTTTAAAATACACTGCAATGTAAACTTTCATGAATGAAAGTGCCCCTGTTTTTAATAGTATTTTTAAAAAACGGGCAGTAATTCATGACACTTTACATTCACTTTAAGGATAAACATTGATCACCAATGCAGATGATGTACATAAACTTTATATATTGATTCTGATTATTTGAAATCAAGGTTGAAACAGTTTTCATTAAAATTACATAATTGTTTTACATTTTTATTATCATTGTTTGATTCAGTTTAGGTTACTGCTATATTTTTCATGTTCATACATATTAGTCCTGTTTTATTTTTAAAGTATCTATAGTTTTAAAGTGTTGTGGATATTTAAAAAAAAAAACATTTTTATTATTATGGTAGAATAGTGCAAACCAAATCATAGAAAACAGTATAAGCTTTTATGGAGACCTGACTAATGATCCATTAGTCGTATGATGCTGCATTTGTCTATTATAAATCATGTGTTAGTAGGTTGCAGAGAGACCAGAAGCCCTTGTGTACATTCAATCCCAAACCTTACTTCTGGATCTCTCTCTCACATCTCACATCCCACAATGAATCCACACTCCTTGGGTCAACCACCTAGCTGTTCAGCTTGCATATAATAGGCATCCAACAAACCAGGATTTCTTTCATGTTATTGGCAAGAGTCCATGAGCTAGTGACGTATGGGATATACAATCCTACCAGGAGGGGAAAAGTTTCCCAAACCTCAAAATGCCTATAAATACACCCCTCACCACACCCACAATTCAGTTTGACAAACTTTGCCTCCTATGGAGGTGGTGAAGTAAGTTTGTGCTAAGATTTCTACGTTGATATGCGCTTCTCAGCATTTTGAAGGCCGATTCCTCTCAGAGTACAGTGAATGTCAGAGGGATGTGAAGGTAGTATCACCTATTGAATGCAATGGTTTTCCTCACAGGGATCTATTTCATAGGTTCTCTGTTATCGGTCCTAGAGATTCATCTCCTACCTCCCTTTTCAGATCGACGATATACTCTCATATTCCATTACCTCTACTGATAACCGTTTCAGTACTGGTTTGGCTATCTGCTATATGTGGATGGGTGTCTTTGGTAAGTATGTTTTCATTACTTAAGACACTCTCAGCTATGGTTTGGCACTTTATGTATTTATATAAAGTTCTAAATATATGTATTGTACTTATATTTGCCATGATTCAGGTTTCAGTATATTTCATTTTGCAGACTGTTAGTTTCATATCTGGGAAATGCATTTTTTAGGAAAATTTATTTCTTACCTGGGGTATAGTCTTTTTGCAATTGACTGTCATTTTAAATTTGCAGGCAGAATTAGGCTCGCGAGGGCGCAAAATGCCAAACTATATTGCGTAATTTTTGGCGCAAGGGTTTTTTTGGCGCAAAGTTACGTTCGATGACGCAAATCCGTCATTTCAGGCGTCGTTGTCTACGCCAAGTCCTTTCACAAGGTTGCGTCTTCAATTACGCGAGAGTGTGTCATTTCTGGATATTGTTAGCACCAAAAAGAAAAAAAAATTCTCTGTTTGTTTGTGCATCATTTTTGGTGCCAAATATTTTCATAATTTAAACCCCATTCCTATATGCCTCTTGCCTTTTTTCTCTATCAGAGGGCTATGCTGTTGCATTTTTTCCCCATTCCTGAAACTGCCGTATAAGGAAATTGATCATTTTGCTTAATATGTTGTTTTTTTTCTCTTACATTTGCAAGATGTCTCAATCTGATCCTGTCTCAGAAAACACTGTTGGAATCCTGCTGACTGATATCAGTTCTACCAAAGCTAAGTACATTTGTTGTAATCTTATGGAGATTATGTCTCCAGCTATGGTTTGTAATAAGTTGTCATGATAAACTTTTACATGCAGAGAATGTGGCCATCAGTAATAGTATGTTGCCTGTTGCTGTTCTTTTAAACATCTAATGTACAAGATATACCTGTGAATTTATAAGAATTTATTGCTGATTCTATTCAGAAGGCTTTGTCTTCCATCCCGCCTTCTAATAAATGTAAAGGTCTTTTTTAACTTCTCATAAAGTTGATGAAATTTCAAATGACCAACAACATACTGAATTATCCTCCTCTGATGAGGATCTATCTGATTCAGAAGATCCTTCCTCAGATATTGACACTGACAAATCAACTTATTTATTTAAAATTGAGTACATTCGTTCTTTGTTGAAGAAGTGTTGATTATATTAGATATTGAGGAGACTAGTCCTCTTGATATTAAAGCTAGTAATCATTTAAATTCTGTTTATAAACCACCTGTGGTTATTTCAGAGTTTTTTTCAGTTCCTGATGCTATTTCTGTTATGATTTCTAAGGAATGGAATAGGCCTAGTACTTCTTTTATTCCTTCTTTAAGGTTTTAAAAATTGTATCCTTTGCCAGCAGTTAGATTGGAATTTTGGGAAAAGATCCCCAAAGTTGATGGGGCTATCTCTACTCTTGCTAAACGTACTACTATTCCTACAGAAGATAGTATTTCTTTTAGAGATCCTTTAGATAGGAAATCTTATCTAAGGAAAGCTTATTTATTTTCAGGTCTTCTTCTTAGGCCTGCAATTTATGTGGCTGATGTTGCAGCTCCTTCAACTTTTTGGTTGGAAACTTTAGCGCAACAAGTATTGAATCATGATTTGTCTAGCATTGTTAACTTGATTCAACATGCTAATAATTTCATTTGTGATGTCATTTTTGATATCATTAAAATTGATGTTAAATCTCTGTCTTTAGCTATTTTATCTAGAAGAGCTTTGTGGCTTAAACCTTGGAATGCTGATATGACTTAAGTCCAGATTGCTATTTCTTTCCTTCCAAGGTAATACATTATTTGGTTCACAGTTGGATTCAATAATTTCATCTGTTACTGGGGGGAAGGGAGTTTTTTGCCTCAAGATAAGATCTAAGGGTAAATTTAAAGCTTCTAACCATTTTCGTTCTTAAATAAGGAACAGAAACCTAATTCTTCCCCAAGGAATCAGTTTCCAATTGGAAGCTTTCTTTAAACTGGAATAAATCCAAGCCATTTAAGAGATCAAAGCCAGCCCCTAAGTCCGCATGAAGGTGCGGCTCTTATTCCAGCTCAACTGGTAGGGGGCAGATTAAGATTTTTTCTAAGATGTTTGGATCAATTCGGTCCAAAATCATTGTATTCAGAATATTGTCTCTCAGGGGTACAGAATAGGATTCAGAGTAAGACCGCCTGTGAAAAGATTTTTTTCTCACACATTCCAGCAAACCTAGTAAAGGCTGAGGCTTTCCTGAAGTGTGTTTCAGACCTGGCGTTATCTGGGGTAATCATGCTAGTTCCGTTTCAGGAACAGGGTCTGGGGTTTTATTCAAATCTATTCATTGTCCCAAAGAAAGTAATTTCATTCAGACCAGTTTTGGATCTAAAAATTTTGAATGCGTTTTAATTTGTATCATTTTGGTTTTAGTAAATTATTTATAGAACAAATTTTTTCTTTATATAACGCCCCATATGCGACTGTCAAATTCAATAATTCTTTATCGGTACCATTTAAAATAAATAATAAGGGTGTCCTTTATCACCAATATTATTCGTTCTAGCAATAGAAATTATGGCATCCAAAGTAAGACAAAATGAAGAAATACATGGTATTAATATAGGTGACATTAGTTTTAAAATTTCATTATATGCAGACGAAGTTATATTTACACTTTCTGACCCGGTTCAATCTATTCCTGCAGTTTTAAATACACTTAAGGATTATGGTAAATACTCCAACTTTTCCATAAATCAGTCGAAATCCGAATTGCTTAGTTACGGATTAGATAGAAACAACTTACAGTTAATTAGACAAAATGTTAATCTAAAAAAAACTTCAAATACGATAAAATATTTGGGGATTATGATAGCAACTAATCAGAAAGAACTAGTTATATTAAATTATGGATAAATTGTTTAAAGAAACTCAAATAGAAATAAATAGATGGAAGAATAGAAATTTATCGTGGCTTGGGCGAATTCATGCGGTGAAAATGACTATTCTACCGAGATTGCTATACTTATTCCAGACATTACCAATTCCTTTACCAATTTCTTATGTTAATAAATTCCAATCTTTATTAAATAAATACATATGGTACGGCACGACTGTGAGATTATCCAGAGCAACAATGTATCTCCCTAAGGAAAAGGGGGGGGCTAGGGGTACCATGTTTAATAAAGTATAGAAGAGCATCTATATTACAAAGGATTATTGACTGGTGTAAGAATATAGAACAGAAGGAATGGGTACAATTGGAACACAATTTAATACAAAGTAAACAATTAGGAGGTAAGTGTTGGCTACCAATAAGAGCCTGGCCGAAAGTAATGCAAGAATATCCTATCTTAAAAGAATTATTACAAACATGGAATATTATTCTTAAAATGGAAAAACCGATAACAACTATTCCCTCCCCACTTACACCTATTATATTAAATGATTCTTTACCATTTGGTAAATTTATAGGAGATATTAATATACGAACTTTGGATGATCTATTTCCAATTTATACACTTATGAATGGAAATATATTAAAATCACAATCAGAATTAATTAATAATGGGGTGCAGATTTTAAGTCCATGGTTGAGGTATTTTCAGCTTAAATCATTTTTAACAACTCACCCAAAGAGAATAGAATTAATTAGACAAAGGTCTCCCTTCAAAATAATTTGTTCAGGAAACCAATTAGTAAAGGGGACAATATCTTTGATATATAAATTATTAATTACAGCAACAACTCTAGAATTACCTACATATACCAAAGCTTGGTCACGAGAGCTAGCAGTACCACCTACAACAAAAGAATGGAGTATAATTTTTCAACGTCACGCAAAAGCCTCAATATCAGCCAGTACACAGGAGACACATTATAAATTATTGATGAGGTGGTATCTAACACCTAATTGGATTAAAACAATATTCCCTAATTCTTCAGGACAGTGCTGGAGAGAGTGTGGAGGAAAAGGTACATTGATACATATTTGGTGGTCATGTCCAATAATATTTAATTACTGGTCTTTAATAATTAGAGAAATAAATAAATTATTATCAACACAACTTACATTAGAACCAACAATAGTTTTATTATATAAGCAAGTTTTAAAATTACCAATAGAATACGATAAAGCATTATATATACTCTTAAATAGTGCAAAGCAGATAATACCGAGATTATGGAAACAGAAAAGAGCACCATCAATAATAGAATGGCAGTCGCAAATACAATATTCCATATCTATGGAAAAACTATATTATCAATTATCGAATCAGATGGATCTGTATTACAATATAAAAAATCTTTTACAAGTGAAAACATGAGGAGTATACTTGTGTATTATACCAAAATAAACTTTAAGAAAATATAAAACTTGAACAAGTCAAGAGAGAGAGAATATGAAAAGTAGTTATAAAAATTATATGTTGTTGAAGATGTTATAAATAATAACGTAAGGTTATATCCATGGGAATCATTTTTGTTATATCTTTTTCATTTAGCTTAGATTGTATTATTGTTAAGGAAAATGATTTTGAGGACGACAAAAGACCCCAGGGAAATTGATGGGGTCTTTTTATGGACTATTATGGACTTTAATTTAATATAAATATGAGAAAAGAACATACAAGGATCAAAGGTGTTAAATATGATTTATTGAGTATGAGGTAGTTTCATAATTGTTCTTTATGTTAAATATTATTAAGTGTAAATGTGGAATAAAGCCGAAATAATAATAAAAAAAAAATAATAATTTTGAATCGATATGTAAGAGTACCAACTTTCAAAATGGTGACTATAAGGTCTATTCTGCTTTTTGTTCAGCAAGGGCATTATATGCCCACAATAGACTTACAGGATGCATATCTTCATATTCTGATTCATCCAGATTGCTTTCAATTGAGATTTTTAGACAAGCATTACCAATTTGTTGCTCTTCCTTTTTGGCCTAGCGACAGCTCTAGGAATCTTTTCAAAGGTTCTTGGTGTCCTACTCTCTGTTATCAGAGAGCGGGGTGTTGCGGTGTTTCCTTATTTGGACGATATCTTGGTACTTGCTCAGTCTTTACGTTCTGCAGAATCTCTCGCAAATCAACTAGTGTTGTTTCTTCAAAGACATGGTTGGAGGATCAATTTACCAAAAAGTTCTTTGATTCCTCAGACAAGGGTCACCTTTTTAGGTTTCCAGATAGATTCAGTGTCCATGACTCTGTCTCTAACAGACAAGAGACCATTTAAATTGGTTTCAGCTTGTCGGAACCTTCAGTCTCTATTATTCCTTTCAATAGCTATGTGCATGGAAGTTTTAGGTCTCATGACTGCAGCATCGGACGTGATTCCCTTTGCTCGTTTTCATATGAGATCTCTCCAGCTTTGTATGCTGAATCAGTGGTGTAGGGATTATACAAGGATATAACAATTAATATCCTTAAATCCCAATGTTCGACTTTCTTTGACTTGGTGGCTAGATCACCATCGTATAGTTCTAGGGGCCTCTTTGGTTCGTCCAACCTGGACTGTGATCTCAACTGATGCAAGTCTTTTCAGGTTGGGGAGCTGTTTGGGGATCTCTGACAGCACAAGGGGTTTGGGAATCTCAAGAGGCGAGTTTACCAATCAATATTTTGGAACTCTGTGCAATTTTCAGGGCTCTTCAGGCTTGGCCTCTGTTGAAGAGAGAACCGTTCATTTGTTTTCAGACAGACAATATCACAGCTGTGGCATATGTCAATTATCAGGGTGGGACTCACAGTCCCCTAGGTATGTTAGAAGTATCTTTAATACTTTCTTGGGCGGAATCCAGCTCTTGTCTAATTTCTGTGGTACATATCCCAGGTGTAGACCATTGGGAAATGGATTATCTCAGCCGTCAGACTTTACATTTGGGGGAGTGGTCTCTCCATCCAGATGTGTTTTCTCAGATTGTTCAGATTGCCATAGATCTGATGGCTTCTCATCTAAACAAGAAACTTCCCAGGTATCTGTCCAAGTCCAGGGATATTCAGGCGGAAGCAGTGGATGCGTTGACACTTCCTTGGTGCTACCAACCTGCTTATATTTTCCAGACTCTAGTTCTTCTTCTTCCAAGAGTGATATCCAAAATCATCATGGAACAGTCATTTGTATTGCTGGTAGCTCCAGCATGGCAGGTTTTGGTATGCAGAGCTTCTGTCTCAAGGTCCATTTTTTCCATCGGGATTTCAAATCATAAAATTTGAAGTTATGGGAATTGATCGCCTAGTGCTTAGTCATATAAGTTTCTCTGACTTAGATTAATAGATTAATACTATGTTACAGGCTCGTAAATCTGTTTCTAGAAAGATTTATTATTGAGTTTGAAAGACTTATTTTCATGGTGTTCTTCTCATAAATTCGCTTGGCATTCTTTCAGAATTCCTAGAATTTTACAGTTTCTTCAGGATGGTTTGGATAAGGTTTTGTCTACAAGTTCCTTGAAGGGACAAATCTTTGCTCATTCTGTCTTATTTCACGGAAAGATTGCTAAGCTTCCTGATATTCACTGTTTTTAACAGGCTTTGGTTTGTATCAAGCCTGTCATTAAATCAATCTCTCCTCCTTGGAGTCTTAATTTGGTTTTGAAAGCTTTACAGGCTCCTCCATTTGAGCCTATGCATTCTTTGGATATTAAACTACTTTCTTAGAAAGTGTTGTTCCTTTTGGCCATCTCTTCTTCTAGAAGAGTTTCTGAATTATCTACTCTTTATTGTGAATCTCTTTTTCTGAATTTTCATCAGGATAAGGCGGTTTTGCGGACTTCATTTAAATTCTTTCCTAAGGTTGTGATTTCTAACAAAATTAATAGAGAAATTGTTGTCCCTTGCTTGTGTCCTAATCCTAAGAATTCTTTGGAGAAATCCTCCCATTCTTTGGATGTGGTAAGAGCTTTGAAATATTATGTTGAAGCTACTAAAGATTTCAGGAAGACTTCTAGTCTATTTGTTATCTTTTCTGGTTCTAGGAAAGGTCAAAGGGCTTCTGCCGTTTCCTTGGCTTCGTGGTTAAAGCTTTGGTTTCATTCAGCTTATTTGGGGTCGGGTCAAGCCCGTCTCAGAGAATTACCGCTCATTCTACTAGATCAGTCTCCACTTCGTGGGCTTTTAAGAATGAAGCTTCAGTTGATCAGATTTGCAAAGCAGCAAACTGGTCTTCTTTGCACACATTTACTAAATTCTACCGTTTTGATGTATTCACTTCTTTGGAAGCAGTTTTTGGTAGAAAAGTTTCAGTTTAATTCTTCTGCTTATGTTTTAAGTTTTTTCTTTTAATTTAATGAGAATTAACTTATATTTTGGGTTGTGGATTATTTTTTCAGCGAGAAATGGCTGTTTTTATTTCTATCCTTCCCTTTCTAGTGACTCTTACGTGGAGTACCACATCTTGGGTATTGCTATCCCATAAGTCACTAGCTCATGGACTCTTGCCAATTACATGAAAGAAAACATAATTTATGTAAGAACTTACCTGATAAATTCATTTCTTTCATATTGGCAAGAGTCCATGAGGCCCACCCTTTTTATGATGGTTATGATTTTTTTTGTATAAAGCACAATTATTTCCAAATTCCTTTGTTGATGCTTTTTACTCCTTTCTTTATCACCCACTACTTGGCTATTCGTTAAACTGAATTGTGGGTGTGGTGAGGGGTGTATTTATAGGCATTTTGAAGTTTGGGAAACTTTGCCCCTCCTGGTAGGATTGTATATCCCATTCGTCACTAGCTCATGGACTCTTGCCAATATGAAAGAAATTAATTTATCAGGTAAGTTCTTACATAAATTATGTTTTTCACCAACTCTTATGATCAAATTTATTGACATTTCGGGGATATGTTTCCCCTTCTTCAGAACAATTATAACACACCACAATTGTGCTTAAATAGTGTATAAGCATTCAAAGTACCTTCCACTTCTTATGCAAAAAAGCGGTAAAACGTATGTCATATCTGGTATTCATTAGTGTATACAACCAAGTGAACCGGAGGTTATTCACAATCACTACCAGTATTTAAAATACTTTATATCTTCACATCCGTGTCAGTATTTTATATAACATAAACATTGTAGTAACCACCCAGTGTAGTAACCACTCACTGGATATAACATATGTTTTGGTGCTTTTTAGCACAGGAAGTGGGAGGTACTTTGAATGTTTATACACTATTTAAGCACGATTGTGGTGTGTTATAATTGTTCTGAAGAAGGGGAAACATATCCTCGAAACGTCAATAAATTTAATCATAAGAGTTTGTGAAAATTTCCTTCGTACGATGATGAGAGTCCACAGGGGAACCTTGACATGTTGGATATAATTCCCACCATTGGGAGGGGGTAAAGAATCCATACAATATTTTAATCCCTCACACTTCCTATCACTACTACTACTTTGGCTCTAGTAGTGAGGTTGAAGATAGGTCCTTCAGTTAATGAATTATACATTATTTCTTTCTAATGACATGGTGAGTCCACAGATCATCATAATTACTATTGGGAATATCACTTCTGGCCTGCAGGAGGAGGGAAATAGCACCACAGCCAAAGCTGTTAAATACCACTCCCCTTACCCACAAACCCCAGCCATTCTCTTTGCTTGTAGTTGCATGGAGGTGGTAAAGTAGGTGTCTGATTCTTCAATCAAGAGTTTATTTTTAAAGCAGAGCAAGCTGCTCTGACTTTTTTTCTGGGGTATAGCCATAGTCAATGTTAGTTTCTTCATTAGAGCAATGGTGACTTTTGAGCATTTGGGAACTTGGGGGTATAAGCCCCTCTGTGCCTCCCATGTAGTTTATGCTGCCCTTCTTTTAAAAACTCTGAGTAAGTTTATTCAGACTTTTTTTTTTTTTTTTCCACAAGTCCATGTAAGGAGTGTTACCTTTCAAACTTGGTCTGCTGCCGGGCAGATTATTTTTGAGGTAAGTGCTGTTCTTAGATAGATATGGCACTTAGGGGGTTAATTTATGGCTGACTGTGCTCAGTTTTTATCTAACTCTTGGCATTTTTGTGGGACACTGTTGTGTAGTTTGCAGCTGAGGCAGATTGGTGGTTTTTTATTGGGCTTTGTATTTGGCTAGTGTGTGTGTTTAAAATGTTAGTAGCATTTTTCTGAGTCCTCTGTGGTTTCCTCCCAGCGGTTTTTTACTTGGAACGTTCATGCCGATCGGGAGGTCGTATGGGCGGAGTTTGGTTTGTTTGGCGTGAGGGTTGCGCGCTCTTCCTCTCTGTGTGTTTAGTCTACGGAAGTGAGAGGGTAATTCTGTGTCGGCTCCGGTGCTGCGGTTTCTTGGTGGAGTCTCAGCGTGACCGGTTTGTCTTTCTGCGCTCCCACGTTTGGAAGGGAAATTTAGGAAAAAAGTTCCTTGATTCTGGCTACAAGAGTGGTATTCTTGGGAACCATTATAGATTCTCTGGAAATGAAGATCTTTTTGACAGAAGCAAGGAAGTCAAAAATGTTCAATTCATGTTTGGCTCTTCATCCCCTCGGCCGTCGGTGTCTCAGTGTATGGAGGTTATTGGTCTAATGGTCTCAGTCATGGACATCATTCCATTTGCTCGGTTCCATCTCAGAGTTATGCATGCTGAGACAGTGGAACGGAGATTATACGGATCTGTCTCCAAAGATTGTTCTAGATCAGGCTGCAAGAGAATCTCTTCCGTGGTGGTTGTCTCAGGATCTTCTCTCCCAGGGAACTTGTTTTCACAAGTCTTCCTGGGTGATTGTGACCACGGATGCCAGTCTGCTGGGTTGGGGAGCTGTCTGGAGTTCGTTAAGGGCTCAGGGTCTGTGGATTCGGGAGGAATCAGTTCTTCCTATAAATGTCTTAGAGCTGAGAGCAATTTTCAATGATCTTCTGGCCTGGCCTCAGTTGGCTTCAACTCAGTTTATCAGATTCCAGTCGGACAATATAACGTCTGTGGCTTACATCAATCATCAGGGAGGAACTCGGAGTTCCTTGGCAATGAAGGAAGTAGCCAGGATTATTCAGTGGGCAGAGACTCACAATTGTCCACATTCCAGGGGTGGACAATTGGGAAGCGGATTTTCTGAGCAGACAGTCTTTTCATCCAGAACTTCATCCGGAGGTGTTTTCCAGTTTCATTCTCAAGTGGAGTCAAACGGAGTTGGATCTTATGGCATCTCGTCACAATGTCAAGCTTCCAAAGTATGGTTTGAGGTCAAGGGATCCTCAAGCAGTTCTAATAGATGCCTGGCAGTTCCTTGGAAGTTCAGTCTAGCATACGTGTTTCCTCCATTTGCCCTTGTTCTTGCTCGGATTCAACAGGAGAGGGCGTCAGTAATTGTCATTGCTCCGGCGTGGCCTCGCAGGATCTGGTATGCAGATCTGGTGAAGATGTCATCCTTTCCACCTTGGAGTCTTCCATTGAGGATGGACCTTCTACTGCATGGGCCCTTCCTTCATCCAAATTTCGTTTCTCTGAAACTGACTGCTTGGAGATTGATCGCTTGATTCTATCTAAGCATAGTTTTTCTGAGTCAGTTATTTAGACTATGATTCAGGCGCGTAAGCCTGTGACTAGAAAGATTTATTACAAGATATGGTGTAAATATCTGTATTGGTGTGAATCTAAGGGCTACTCTTGGAGTAGAGTCAGGATTCCTAGGATTTTGGCTTTTCTCCAGGAGGGTCTGGAGAAAGGTTTGTCTGCTAGTACCCTGAAGGGTACATTTTCTGCTTTATCTATTTTGTTACATAAACGCCTGGCGGATGTGCCAGATGTTCAGTCTTTTTGTCAGGCCTTGGTGAAAATTCTGCCTATGTTTAAGTTTGCGGCGACTCCTTGGAGTCTTAATTTAGTTCTGAGAGTTCTTCAACAGACTCCATTTGAGCCTATGCATTCTTTGGATATTAAGTTGACCTGAAAGGTTTTGTTTTTGGTTGCTATCTCTTCGGCTCGAAGAGTTTCGGTGCTTTCTGCGTTGCAATGTGAGTCTCCTTTTCTTATTTTTCATTCTGATAAGGTAGTACTTCGTACTGCATTAGGTTTTCTTCCCAAGGTTGTGTCTGATAAGTATATTAATCAGGAAATTGTGGTTCCTTCCTTGTGTCCTAATCCTTCTTCTCATAAAGAACGTTTGTTGCACAATCTGGATGTAGTTCGTGCATTGAAATATTATTTGCAGACGACTAATGATTTTCGCCAGTCTTCTTCTTTATTTGTTGTTTTTTCTGGGAAACGTAAAGGTCAGAAAGCTACGGCTACTTCTCTTTCTTGTTGGTTGAGGAGTATTATTCGCTTGGCTTATGAAACTGCTGGCCAGCAGCCTCCTGAGAGAATCACGGCTCATTCCACGAAGGCTGTTTCTTCTACTTTAGCTTTCAAAAATGGTGCTTCTGTAGATCAGATTTGCAAGGCTGCCACTTGGTCATCTTTACATACTTTTTCTAAATTTTACAAATTTGAAACTTTTGATTCTGCTGAGGCTGTTTTTGGGAGAAAGGTTCTTTAAGCAGTGGTGCCTTCTGTTTAGGCTAACTGTCTTGTCCCTCCCTTATCATCCGTGTCCTCTAGCTTTGGGTATTATGATGATCCGTGGACTCACTGTGTCATTAGAAAGAAAATTAAATTTATGCTTACCTGATAAATTTGTTTCTTTCTTGACACGGTGAGTCCACGACCCCGCCCTGTATTTTCAGACAGTTTATTTTTTCATAAACCTCAGGCACCTCTGCACCTTATATTACTTTCCTTTCTCCTTTCCCTTTGGTCGAATGACTGGGGTTTGTGGGTAAGGGGAGTGGTATTTAACAGCTTTGGCTGTGGTGCTCTTTGCCTCCTCCTGAAGGCCAGGAGTGATATTCCCAATAGTAATTATGATTGTCCGTGGACTCACCGTGTCAAGAAAGAAACAAATTTATCAGTTAAGCATAAATTTCATTTTTATGGGAGCTCAGACCTATATGAGACCCATTATCCCTTGAACATATCACTTCAGAGGACGGGGATACAGGAAATACCAGGTTATGAGCACAGTATCTCTCTATGGGACACATCCCTTAGCCTCCTCCCATGGGATAAAGGATTTTTTTTATCAAATCCTCTACTGTTATCTTCACAGCTCTGGATGGGCTCTCCGCTACATACAGCTTTTTTATCAATGGCTGTTAAATTCAGAGTGAGAGCTACAAACAAGGTAAGTGCAATGCAGTCACATAGCCCACAGTCTGTATGAAGATACCCTTTCAGGTATAGCATAGCCAGGGGACATTAATGATTATACACAACTACCTCAGGAAAGAGGTTCATGTGTTTTTATGCTAATATTATAAGGTAGTGCGTATTACGTTCAGATATCTCAGGGGACAAAGCAGATACTCATAACAACCAGATACTTGACAGGCTCTGATATTTTATTTTTTTAATATTTTTTTTTATTAGGACATATGCAATACAGTCACAACAGAATACATTACATATCATAGCTATATGGATAAAATCAACATCCAGAGAAAACTTTTATAATAATGGAGTGTCCTCAGAATTGGGCCATGCTTCACAGTAACAGAGATCCTAAACGCATAAGTCCGAATAGAGTCTAAAGTCCTCTGCTATAAACAATAAGACACAACTTTTATCCAATAATAGTATACAGTTATGACAGAATACCAACAACATAAAACAATGTATGATTGGAGAAATTTCAGGATTAACCTACGATGGATAGTCGCATCTCAACAAATAATAACAAACTCGATAAGTATTTCACTATCTGGAGATCCTCAGTTTGCACAATATCTCTGAATGGGTATAGAGGAGGGAAGGGATACACTGAATTGAGATAAAGAGGAAAAGAGGAAGGAATAAAGAGAGAGACAAGGGGAAGAGAAAAAAAATGGAGTGAAGGAGTGTAGCTATATGACTACCTGTATAGCCATAGTTATATGTAACATTACATAGTACTATACCACAGTTGATCTGAAGTTGTAGGTTGTAGTGACTAGAGGGAAACTACTCAGGACTGGCAATGAATAATTTGATTGCTAAAAATATATAAATACAAAACAGTTTTTGCGGAGAGGGTAGATTTGCAGGGAGGATGTGAAATAGGCCTACACTAGGTGTGGTCGATATGTGGATGCCCTTCAAGTTACAGTGTTGAACTGCTTTCTGCCACAAAGGTGCGATGATCTAACACGTCCACCAAATATGGACTGGGGTACCCAAAGCATCGCAACCCCTCCAACACTTGGGGGAGTTAGTATGTGAAATTTTGAATAAATGGACCGGCGTCATGTGCCATTGCAGTAGTATTTTGAGAAACAACTCATAGAGAATGATACAATGGACTGCTTTTTTAGTTAGTCGAATTGCCGATTGCCATATCGGTGGCTCATGTGTCACGCCTAAGGAAGATTCCCAGTTCATAGAGAGTATAGTTGAAATGCTATGTGATAAGAATATACCAAGGTGTTTAAGATGTGATGTGGACCAGTGTAACTTATACCGGCTCTTTAATTTGGCAAGGGTATCTTCAGGGATATGGATAGCATAAGCTTCCGTTTTAGAAACGTTGAGTTTATAATAGCTAACCGATGTAAATCGCTCCAGCAAAGAGAAAAGGTGCGGCAAGGAAGCAACTGGGTCTGAAAGTAGCACTGTCAGATCATCTGCAAACAGGGCTGTGGTCTGGGCTGTGTGATGCAGATCGACTCCTTTTATTTGAGGGGAGGACCTGATGGCAGTAGCTAGTGGTTCCATGATAAGAGTAAATATTAGCGGTGACAGGGGGCAGCCCTGCCTGGTACCATTTGTGATCACAAAGGGCTCAGAGCAGAATCCCAATTGTCTGACTGTTGCCGAAGGACTAGAATATAAGGCCGCTATAGAAGTGATGAACAAAGCTGGAAAACCAAACCGTCGCAGTACCGCAAACATATATTCCCAATTCACCCTGTCAAAGGCCTTTTCTGCGTCCAACGACAGGGTGACACAGGGCAGGTTTAATCTATATGTCTCAAAATAGATATTTAACAGCCTCTTGGTATTGTCGGGCCCTTGGCGCCCCCTCACAAAACCTACCTGGTCACAATTGATTAGATATGGTAGGATTAAGGCGTGATGCGAGAATTTTGGCATAAAGCTTAACATCCAGATTTAACAGCGAGATAGGCCTATAACTTGAGCATTCAGTAGGGAGGCTCTGATTTTTAATATTAATATATTATTTTTACTTTCTCTTAAGCTCCATTTTAATATTCTTAAAACATTTATCATTTTAATATTTGCTGCTTGGTGTGTTTTAGTTTTGGTGCGCTCTCAGTGACCGCTGTATAAGGGGATTCCTTCATTAGGGGAAAGTTTCAGATCACTCTCATGTTTCTGCAGTTACGTGTCCGAGCAAGCCTGTTACTATCTCTGTGGGCCGCAGGTAGCATTGTTTTTGTTTGCGTGGTGGGAGAGCACTATCTTGGTAGATACTGGAAGTTCTGCTTTCCTGCCACGGCTCTCACTCCTCTTCATTTCTAGGATATCAGAGCACTATTTGTTTTCCTCCTTGAGTAAAGATTTGCTTCTTTCTCTTCTTCAGTCAGGTAATTTTAGTATAGAGGGGTTTCTGTGGCTGCATGTTTATCTGTTATAATTAGCATTGTGTTTGCTGTTATATAGGCTGTTATACAGCTGCCATGCTATATTAAAGATCCTTGGCATGTGCTTATTTTCATATGCAGCCTTCTGGCGATGCAGGATGTATTTAATTTTGTTCTGAGTAAAACAGAATCAATGTTTCCTGTCTGCTAATTACGTTCCAGGAGTGAAGATTTAGGAAACAGATTACCTCAGACGACAGTCTATTCTTCAAAGGGAGTAGAATCTCCATCAGAAGATCTTTGATCAGTTAGTTGCCAAGTGGGGTCTCTCCATTTTAGACCTGATGGTTTCTCTCCTGAATCACAACCTGCCAGGATACTCTGCCAAGTCCAGGTGTCCAAAGGTGCAAACGATAAATACCTCATGTCCAGATTTTGCTATGTGGATCTGGCTCAGATATCCAGTTCTCCTCAATTCCTCTTCCTTAGAGGCAAGATCTCATCTCAACTGCCTCTATTTCACCCATATCTCAAATCTCTTAATTGGCGTGGAAATTGAACGCCTAATTTTGAAGCATAGAGGTTTCTATTGTCCTCTTTTGCTGGCTAGGAATCATATCCCTAGAGATTTATCTCAAAATTTGGAAGGTATTCTTTAAAAGTTGTTTTTCAGAGGGTTACCTTGGTATCCTTTAGGATACCTAGGATTCTTCAGTTTTTCAGGATTGTTGTGACAAGGAGTTGTCTACTAGTTTCTCAAAAGCCAAATTGATGCCTTATCCTTCCCTTGCCCATAATCCCCATTCATTCTCTATGCCTCTGTCAAGGGACGATGTGCGAAGACGGTGTCTGAAGATGTTTAATCCTTTTATGGGTACTTTTCCCTGCAAGCAAGGATTAGGGGTCTAGCTGTGTCCATGTCAATCTCTTTAGTAAGAGCAGTGGTGGCTTTTAGGAGTTAGAAGGCGGCGAGGTGGTCTTTGCTTTACTTCTAACACTTTTGCTAACCCTTTGCAGAAAGCCAGGGTTGGTTACTCTATTCTTTCTTTTACTACAGGTCCCTGACGGGGAGTAATGTACCGGTCACACCTTAGTAGCTGTTATCTGCCCTGCAACTGGATCCACAGGTAAGTGCTTTTGCCTTCTAGGTACTGAAGGACAGCACTTTTGAGGTTAACCCTCAAGTGGATATTTATGGGACTTAGTTTATCCTTATATGGTTAAGGGTACATTCAGGGGCAACTTTATTGGCAACAAGACTACAGGCACTTTATAAAGAGACAGTTTGAGAGACTTAAAGGGACATGAAACCCACATTTTTTCTTTCATGATTTAGAAAGAGCATGCCATTTTAAACAACTTTCTAATTTCATTCCATTATCTAATTTGTTTTATTCTCTTGATATTCTTTGCTGAAAAGCATATCTAGATAGGCTCAGTAGCTGCTGATTGGTTCCTGCACATAGAAGCCTCATGTGATTGGCTCACCCATGTGCAATGCTTTTTCTTCAACTAAGGATATCTAAAAAATGAAGCAAAATAAATAATAGAGGTAAATTGTAAGTTGTTTAAATTTGTATTCTCTATCTGAATCCCTTTAAGGGTTAATGAAGCTTGCTGACATTTCCCCTTAGTTACTTGGCAAGGGATTTTTTTAATTTATTTTTACGCATCTTTGCTTTAACGTTGAAGTCTGATGATATAAATGTTTTGTGCATACTTTATTTGGGCAGTTTTCTCTAACACACCCTTATTAACTGTGGCATAGTTATTTTTCAGCCGCTCACGTGACCTCCGCATTTCCGCTGTGTCGGAGTGGAGCATCATGAGTTTAGAGGTGCCTGCTTTCAGTCTTGATCGGATCTTTCACTGAGAGGAAAGGATCTCTACTCGATAGAGGAATAGAGTCTCGCTCTCTTACTAGTGGGATACGGACTCCAGTCACGGTAGGAGCCTCAGACAAACGCTTAGATCTCTTGTCTGAGGTTGGGTCTTAGAGGTTTATAAAAAAATTACATCAGTTGTATTAGCCTCTGTATTAAGTCTTCCCATATTTATTTTTTGGGATCAAATTAATATATTTTTGCTCATATTTTTATTCTCATTCTAATAGAATTTAGTCGGGGACTAATTACGGTAGCTATGGACTCAGAACAGGTTTAGTCCATCTCTATGGATAAATGGTTATTATGTTTAGAGGCGCAATTTTGTTCCTCATGGTTAGCTAAGACTTTAAAATTCAAAGACAAGTTACTTAATTGTTTATCATTCTGTGCCTTCTGTTTCCTCTCAACCTTCTGGGGGTGTCTATTTACCAGGTGGATTTGCCGCACAGATAACTTCTGCAGTATCTTCGGCTTTGTCTGCTTTCCCTATTTCGGGTAAGCTTAAGGTGAAATCTAAACATTTGTCTGCTAGTAAGGTTTCTGACCCCTCTAAATCTGCGTTGGTCAAAATTTCTCAAATGTCTGATGAGGATACCTCAGTAGCTTCTGAAGGTGAGATCTCAGACTCTGACACTATGGGGGGGGGAAATCTTCTGAATCTGAAGAAGTTAATTTCCGATTTAAGCTTGAACATCTCCAGTTGCTTCTGAAGGATGTTCTAGCTACTTTGGACAACTCTGAACCTTCGTTGCTGTCAACCCCAAGAAGTCTTCTAAATTTAATAGAGTTTGATTCCCCAACGTTTGAGGTGTCTGAAATTATAGCTCAGGAATGGGATAAGCCTGGGGTTCCTGTTCCCCTTCCTTTATTTTCAAAAAGATGTTTCATGTTGCTGACTCCATTCGGGACTCATGGAGCACTGTGCCTAAAGTAGAGGGAGCTATCTCTACTCTGGCTAAAATAACTACCATTCCTATAGAGGATAGTTGTTCTTTTAAGGATCCAATTGACAAGAAGATAGAGGCTTACTTAAAGAAGATGTACATCCATCAAGGAATACAGTGGCAACCTGCAGCAAGTATTGCCATGGGAGCAGCATCTCATTGGTGGGATGCCCTATCTGATCTGATATCAGAAGAGACTACGGAAGATGAGATCCAGGATAGGAGCTTAGATGTCTAGCTTCACTGTTCTAGCTCGCAGAGCTCTGTGGTTAAAATCTTGGTCGGCTGATGTATCTTCAAAGCCCAAGCTTTTAGCTTTACCTTATAATGGGTAAAACTCTATTTGGTCCTGGTCTGGCAGAAATCATTTCAGAGATTACGGGAGGAAAGGGATCTTTCCTACCACAGGACAAGTAGAATAGACCTAAGGGTTGACAGACTTTATTCCTTTTGCAGCTTTAAAGGACAGAAGTCCTCCTTCTCCTCCTCTTCCAAGCCAGACCAATTCAGGTCTACTTGGAAATCCAGCCAGCCTTGGAATAAGGAAAAGCAAAACAAGAAGCCTGACTCTAAATCGTCATGAAGGGTCCGCCCGATCCGATTTTGGATCAGGTGGGGGGCAGGCTCTCTTTCGTCAGGCTTGGATACGCAATGTCTCAGATCTATGGGCTGTGGACATAGTATCCCAGGGTTACAAAATAGGATTCAAGTCTCACCCTCCAAGGGGCAGATTTCTCCTGTCAAGACTATCCTCAAACCAGGTAAAGAGGGAGGCCTTCTTAAATTGCGTAAAGGACCTATCCTACCTGGGAGTTATTGTACCAGTCCCTCTAGAAGAACAAGGTCTAGGATTCTATTCAAATCTATTTGTAGTTCCCAAAAAGGAGGCAATTTTCCGTCCCATCCTAGATATAAAGTGTTTCAACAAATTCCTCAGGGTTCCGTCCTTCTAGATGGAAACTATTCGTTCCATTCTTCCATTGGTTCAGGAAGGTCAGTTCATGACGACCATAGACCTGAAGGGCACGTATTTTCACGTTCCCATCCACAGGGATCATTACCAGTTGTTGATATAAAATTGTTATCTTGGAAGGTTTTGTTTCTTCTTGCTTTTTCTTCCGCTCGCATAGTTTCTGAGTTTTCGGCTCTGCAGTGTGATTCCCGTACCTTATTTTTCATGCTGATAAGGCAGTCCTTTGTACTAAATTAGGGTTTCTCCCTATGGCGGTTTCGGATCGAAACATTAGTCAGGAAATTGTTGTTCCTTATTTTTGTCCTAATCCTCCTTCTCATAACGAGCGTCTTTTGCTTAACTTGGATGTTGTGAATGCTCTAAAATTTTGCCTACAAGCTTGTTGTTTTCTCTGGAAAGCGTAACTGTCAGAAGGCCATTTCTACTACTCTTTCCCTCTGGTTGAGAAGTATAATTAATTTTGCTTATGAGACTGCTGGACAGCAGCCTCCTGAGAGAATTACGGCTCATTCCACTAAACCTGTCTCCTCCTTCTTGGGCTTTCAAAAATGAAGCTTCTGTGGAATAGATTTGTAAGGCGGCAGCATGGTCCTTTCTGCATACTTTTTCCAAATTCTACAAATTTGATCATTTTGCCTCAGCTGAGGCCTCTTTTGAGAGAAAGGTTCTTCAAGCGGTGGTGCCCTCTGTTTAGGTCCTCCTGCCTTGTTCTCCCTCCCTGTTCATTCCGTGTCCTCTAGCTTGGATATTGGTTCCCACTAGTAATCATGGACTCTCCATGCCATAGGAAAGAAAACAAAATTTATGCTTACCTGATGATAAATTTCTTTCTTTCCGAGCATGGAGAGTCCATGAACCCGCCCTCCTTTTTTAATTCTATTTCGGCAGCTTTTTTTTAGTAAACCTCAGGCACCTTTACACCCTTGTGTTTCTTCTTTTTCCATTTTCCTTCGGCCGAATGACTAGGGGATTATGGGTAAGGGAAGTTACACTTAACAACTTTGCTGGGGTGCTCTTTGTCTCCTCCTGCTGGCCATGAGTTGAATATCCCACTAGTAATTGGAATGATGTTGTGGACTCTTCATGCCTGGAAAGAAAGATATTTATAATGCAAGCATAAATTTTGTTTTTTTCAGCTACAATAGTTCCGTATTATCTGCTTTATCTTGTGAATTTCCCTTTCTTATTTTTATCAAAGACAAGGTAACTCTTTGTACCAAGTACGTTTTTCTTTCTAATGCTGTTTTCTTCTGTAATTATCAACCAGGAAATTGTGGTTTTTGTTGTGTATGGATCCTTCTAATTGTAGGAATGGCATATTCATAACCTTAAGGTTGTTAGGGCGTTACATTTTTATTTTCAACCTACTAGATTTCTGACCAAAGTTGGAGTTTGTTTGTTCACTCAGAATGCTACAGAGGTAACCTTGGTTTCTTTGCTCAACCAAGTTATTCACAAAGCTTTTTTGGTGGCAGCAAACTCTCCTCTTCAAAGCAGTTGCTACTTCCTGGGCCTTCATATATATTTTTCCAATTTTTATCATTTTGATGTTTTTGCTTCCTCGGAATAGGTTTTTGGCAGGAAAGTCCTTCAGGCCGCAGGGTCCGGCAAAAAGGAACTGTCTTGTTTTGTCCCACAATTGCATTGCCTTGCCATGGACTCTGAACTTGGGCATTAAATCCCACATGTCAAGGTTTCACTGTGGACTCTCATCATCATTCGAAAGAAAACAAAATTTATGCCTACCTGATAAATTTTATTTTTTTGATGGTGGTGTCGTGAGTGAGCTCGTCTCAGGTGCAGTAATAAAAAGGTCCAGACCAGATATTTATCAAACAAGGACTCACCTCAGGAGAGGTAATCTTTATTACACTGTTGCAACAGTGTCCCAGCACAAAACACAGCAAAACAAGACTAACACATTTTCATATACATGCATTTTTATACTATTACAGTTCTTTACAAAGCAGAGAGCTAATTGGCTGATAATAATTGGCCAATAAATCTCACGTGATGAGTGGTTGCTAAAAAAAAAAAAAACAGGTTCTCTATGTTAGGATTAGTAAGATATGCTTTCTTGGAATTTGTCTAGATACTAATTGGGTTGGAAAAATAATACTAGACAAAGAGCATTGATTTTAAGATATTTAGAAAACAATCTATGAGAAAAAGCCAAAACAAAGTTATATGTTTGTGTAACTTATTAGGTTAGAAGCAAGTTGTTAGTAAAATGCAGATACGTAGCTTATTAGGTTATAAGTGAATTGCTGGAAAATACAGAAGTAATATATCTGCAGTTTCAGAGTAGAGTTCAGTAAAAGAAAAGGAAAAGTTTGGTTAAACATATAAAATAATGAAAATAGAATAAGCAGCTCATAACAGTGGTGAGAGTTCAGAAGACCCCCAAGAGTAAACAACAGAAGTATGCAAGGCCGGATACTTGGTAAAACCGCTAAAACTTCAGTATGATGAGTCCACAGGCCCCTTCCTACCTATCTATCTCCTTTTCTCTGCTTGGCTATACGTTAAACTGAGTAGTGATAGGAATTGTGAGGGATTGAAAGCTCTTGTGTGGGTTCTCTGCCTACTCCTTGTGGCAGAAATTGTATCACACATGTCAAGGTTTCTCTATGGACTCTCATCATCTCGGAAGAAAATAATTTATTAGGTAAGTATACATTTTGTTTTATCACACAATGCGATGGTTTTGCCTTTTTACATGCCAGTAACATTTATACGTAAGTGCTTTTACCACCCCCTCTTGTTTGCTAGTTACACACACAGAACAGTGATTTTAACCCATTTGAGCATGTTACATAAAGAGGCAATTTTACCCACTTGTCTGCCAGTAAGACACATGTAGTGAGGATATAACTCATTTGCAAATAACACATACTGATCAGTGATTTTTGCTTTGCCGACTGTTGAATTCATACAGAGCATTGATGGTGAGTTCTTCATAGTTAGCACTGTCTTGTACAAACGTCACCTAAGCACATTACTTCTGATGAAGTGTACATGATTCATATAGAAATATGGCAAATATATTTTCAAGATAGATGCCTAACACAGCATAAGTATTAGCAGATTGAAGTAAAAAAAAAAGTGAGGCATTGTAAATCTAATTTGCATATCTTACCCAGAATCCTTTGCTGCATTGGAAACAAAGTATCTAGAGGTTTTCTGTGGGGAAAAACAAGTATTTTGACTTGTCTAGATTTGTTAACGCAATGAGTTATTCTCTCTACAGTTTGTGCATAGTGGAGGATTTTAATCTCACTTTTTGCCTTCCCATAATTTTAAAAGTTGTTGTTTTTTTTTGTTTTTTTTTAAATATATATTTATAGACACATAGACAGTATATACAAAACACGTAAATGGACTGCAGACACAAATCGCACTGGGTACAAGTCCCATGACCCTGCAAAACTCACAGCCCTGGGTGCTCACCAGCGCTGACAAATGGCTGCACGGCAAGCCTGGGTGCAAAGCCCATAGGGAAATAACAAAACAAAATTATCTTGCAAGCTCACAGCTACATTTGGTAAAATGTTGATAGGCCCAGGAACACGTCAAGGTTTCTTCATCCCTGGGTCCCTAATCTGCAGCCACACAATGTATTCTTTCAACCGAAACGCACAAAACAAGTGTGACACAGGCCCTTAGTGTGTGTATGTGCATGTCGGTGTATGTGTATATATATATATATATATATATATATATATATATATATATATAAATATGTCTTCTTGATTTTATAATAACCTTTAAACTTCATTCATCTCTGTTTTTTTGAGTTACAGCTTAAGGCTAGATGGGGAAGAACTTCCTGAAATACGGGTAGAAGCAGCGTCCCCAGCAGGACCCAGGGTGACCTTCAACATCCAGGACAGTGTAAGGAAAATTCTTACAAATGCATAATAATTAGTTATTTGTCTTAAAGTAAGAACATTGCATTTCTGTTGGCTTCTCATATGAGCCAAGTCTCCCAGGTTGAGTGATTCTCGCTTTTTATTTATGCAAATTATGACCCTGAGAGAGGTGGACCCGTTGCTTAGTGTGCCTAGAGGGATATGGCTGCACCTCACTGATGGAGCCCACACTAGGCCGAAACGTACATCTGGGGTTTTGCCGTTTCTCTCGTTCAGAGAAGGATTGCCTGGTATTTTGGGGCGCGACTGTACTGTTAAGTCAGGATCAGACTGATATGCTACAGGAAAGCTCTTCTCTGTGAAAGGCACATATTGAGCAAAAAGAGGCTGCTTCTTGGGTGGTAACTAACCATAGAACAAGCTATTATGCTATTGTTCATTCCCAGGTTGAGCGCTTCTCTCTTTTTATTTAAGACAACAGATTACTGGCACCACTAATAATTAGTAGTAAGCATTGAGACTGGAAATGACAACAGAGGCCTCCTGTGGTGATGCACTGCACACAGTACTATTAAATGAAATACAGACTGAACTGAACCTGAGACAGACTTTACTAGGAAGGGACAGTAAGCCAAAAACTAGAGTGTCCCAGGAACATTTGTCAACTGTGAAAACATTGTCACTTTTGTTGAAAATAGGGAGGTTGTTAAGCATTTATTTATTTGTTATCTTTATTTCTCTAACATACCCATTGTTCTCTGGTTGTCCAGTCAACAGTATTAGCATACCCCAGTATTAGGGGAATTAAGATTATTACTTTTAATGTTTCAGTATTCTACAGTATTAACATGCATATTCTTTCAGCTGTCCCAATGTTTTTTTTATATAGTAAAAGCATAACCAGCTGTAAAGAAGTTAAGTGCATTAGCTTGAATGTGTGCAGCATTATCACTTTGCAGTAGCAGGCAGGGTTTTTTAATCATCTTTCTGTTGTTTAACTTGATGTTAGACATATTTTTCTTATTATGGGTTGAAGGCCTCTGTTCCCAGGCTAGACCCATAATTAAATATATGAATGTTGTTGGAAATCAGAGACAATAGTATTCAATGTTATTCTGAAAGTATTTACTATAGGAGACTACATAGTTAATTGGCTCCTCCCTTATATAAGTATTTATCAGAAATATACTAAGCATTTCAAGCATTCTCTACACAGTGGCACAGGTTTTTGCACCAACATCATGCTAAAAGGTCTAGGATATTTAAAATTTGCTTTAATGTTTTTAACTAATTTCTATAAATAATTTCTTTTAATGTAACATAATCTTGTTTGTGCATCAAATAATTATTCTTGTTGTTTTGGTTTATTTTATAAATGACTTTTTTTTTTCTTTTTAAATTGAAGTTGAATAACACAATTTTAGGATTTAATCGTCAGTCTGCCAGTTTTGTGGAGGAAGGGTATTTTCAGGTATTTGTACATTATAATCTGCCCAGTTAAGACTTCTAAATGTAACTGCCTTTTTTCATTGCTTAATTAAGAAAATACACATAATGTATAGCAACTTATTTAGCAAAAATCACATTTCAAAAATGCTTTGGTTCATGGCTGTGGAGTTGGTGAAGCTAGAGGCAAAAACATTTAGATAACATTTAAATAGGTATAAATGTAATATTTAGATGAGAGAGAAGTGTAAAAAAGTGTTTGTATAGCTCTGCACAGCATGATTAATAGCTCCAAAATAATAGAAGACACTTGCTTTCTTCACTGCCTGCCCTAAAACTCATGCATATAATGTTGTCATCTGGAATATTTTGGTGTGTAAGCTTGGAGTTTCTTTTTACATCTCTTCCAGTCATTAGTACAATATATGTCCTGTAGTTACACAGATATCTTTTACATAATTGCTGAGCATTGCAAAGACATTTATGAGCAGCCACAGACAATCAAGTCTATGTATATATTTCATAACAGCTCCAGTAAAATCTAACTTTCTAACAGAACCTTAAAGGGACATTAAACACCTCAAGATATCAATTTAAATTGATTATTACATACAGTAAAACAACTGTGCAATATAGTTTCATGATTTATTTTCTTCTCATGTCCTGTAACTTAATTCTGAATATTGTGGGCTTTCCCGTTCCAATGGAAGTGCAGACACAGCTATATTCCACACATTGTCGCACACAGTCATTGGTTGCACACTCTAGTAAGCCATTTCTAACAATTCCTAATTGGACTCAACAGAAAAGATAACCTAAGTTTCAGTATGGTGGTGCCCACTGCTTTATGGACATTAACTTTACAATTATTTGTTTACTATTTAAACAGTATAATATTTAAAAATACATGTACACATTATTCTAATGCTAATCTTTACTTTGAATACATCATTCAAGCTATGATTTATAGGAAAAGGGATAGGAAAGTCAAAATTAAACTTGCATGATTTAGATAGAGTATGCAATTTTAAGACACACTTAAATTCAGTTCTATTTTCAAATTTGCTTTGTTCCATTGTTTAAAAAGAATATGCACATATCCTACACTAGCGGGAGCTAGATGCTCATTGGTCTCTTGTGATTGGCTATTTTAGATGTGTATATCTAGCTGCCAGTAGTGCATTGCTGCTCCTTCAACAAAGGATAACAAGAAAATTAAGCAAATTCGATAATAGCAGTAAATTGGAAAGTTGCTTAAATTGTATGTTCTATCCAAATCATGAAAGAAAATCATGGCGTTTCCTGACGCTTAATTGTCCCTTTACCCTATTCATTCAGTTGTTTTAGACCACAATTATAAATGTAGGGACAATAAACTTGAAAAATATTACCTAATTATGCCATCTACTTTGTCTTTATGATATCCTTTAAAGTGATTGTAAACTTTAATGAATTAAAGCCCAGGATCAAAAAATAATCTTAAAAACAGGGACACTTTAATTCATTAAAGTTTACAAAGACACTTATTTTCTAAAAGACTTACCTTTGCATTATGGGAAACATAACGCCGATACTCCGCCCGCATCTCTGCTTTCTTTAGCATATGGATTATGAATCAGACTTCCTCCAATAATTGCGTGCCCCACGAGCTGGACGCCAAAGGGGGCACGCAATGACTGGAGGAAGCCGGAGTCATTATCCATATACTAAAGAAAGCAGAGATGCAGACGGAGGATCAGCGTTCTATTTACCATAAACGCAAAGGTAAGTATTTTAAAAAATAAGCGTCTTGGTAAACTTAATTAAAGTGCCCCTGTTTTTAAGCTTATTTTTTGGTCCTTAATTAAATTAATTAAAGTTTACAATCATTTTAAGTATGTGTGTGTATTTCTGTTAATATGTTAAATTGTGCTCTACAAACTCCCATAAAAACTGCTCAACTGAAAAAAAAAAAAAAAAAAGGCATCAGTGCATATGTACCTCCTGTCTCATAGCCATGAATTTTGTGCACTCCTGCAGTTCTTTTACAGCTTGATGCACAGTGAGTGGCCATCTGTATACAGCAAGTAAGTTAGTAAAAGGAAGAGTAGGTGGAAAGAAGCCTTCAGTTGAGGTGCTCCGGGAGGGTTTACACGGAGCATACAAAATGTAAACATTTTTTTTTTAAAAGAAAATTGTTAAAAATATTTATTTATTTACAAGAGATGCAAATTCTAGTAGCACTTAGTTAAAACATCACCAACGATGCTGACCAAAGGGCAATTATAAATATTTATGTAAAATGTATTGGAGAATTTTGTAGGAATTGATGTTGCTCTACATTTTGTTGTATGTCTTTTGCATGAGCTTTTTACTAAAGACATTCTGATTTCCAGGTGAACACTGCAAATGTTATCTTGTATAGCTACAGTTCTGGGATTGGTGGCTGGATAATGTATCTCTTTGTTATGGCTAAGGATGCTCTTGATCACATTTATTCACCTCACTTTTTTCATCGCCCATCTGACATTTCGTGTCTGTCCAAATCATTCAATTTTTCTCTTCTGCTCTTAGTACTGCCATTGCGTTACTGGTGGTGTAGTTGGTGACGTCTGCAAAATATACAATCTGCTAAGGCACAATAGAAATGTATATGGATAACTTTGTGTTTCATTTCTTTATTTTATCCCTCTAAAACAGTTTCCGGAGGAAGCAGAAGCTGATCTTTTGTCAGTTACCATTGATGGTCCATCCCATTTCTCATCCATTAGTGATGGTTCACACTCTGTGTTCAGTTCCCCTAATACACCACTAGTCTTTTCACCAAGCATTCCCTTCCAGACCGAAGATGGCAAGCGAGACGACAGCTCCTCTTCATCCTCTGAAGACTCTGACAAGGAGGAAGATCATGACCGGGAGAAGCAGTATATTTACAGGAAACCCCAGTAAGTTTTATTGGTTGAACTAATTTTTCTGTCCGTTTTCATGCATAAATAAAAAAGCTTAATATTAGAAAGGCCAGGATTTTTATTGGTTCTTTTCCCAGTATAGCTGTTTTGATTAAGATGACTAGGCCTCTAACTAATATGCTGGAGATAAGCATAGATATATGTGATCTCTAACCGTTTAGTGCAGTTTTGGGGAACACTGCTTGTAAATGCTGCAGTAATATCAATACATAGACACCTTCAGCAGTAATAAATACGATATTGTTACACAGCATTTTAAACAAATAAAAACAATATTATAATGAAGCAAAATGTTGTATAGGTGTTATAAATTGTAATAATTTCACTTGTAATGTTTAAGAGCTGGGGATATGTTATCATAGCTGTAGGAGTAAGATTATACACTACAGACTGTGAGGGTTTTTTTTCCATCAGATGGTGACAGTTCAAGTCACTACATGTGGAAAAACATAATTTATGCTTACCTGATAAATGTATTTCTCTTGTAGTGTATCCAGTCCACGGATCATCCATTACTTATGGGATATTCTCCTTCCCTACAGGAAGTTGCAAGAGGATCACCCACAGCAGAGCTGCTATATAGCTCCTCCCCTAACTGTCATATCAGTCATTCGACCGAAAACAAACAGAGAAAGGAGAAACCATAGGGTGCAGTGGTGACTGTAGTTTAATTAAAATTTAGACCTGCCTTAAAAGGACAGGGCGGGCCGTGGACTGGATACACTACAAGAGAAATAAATTTATCAGGTAAGCATAAATTATGTTTTCTCTTGTTAAGTGTATCCAGTCCACGGATCATCCATTACTTGTGGGATACCAATACCAAAGCTAAAGTACACGGATGATGGGAGGGACAAGGCAGGATTAAGCGGAAGGAACCACTGCCTGAAGAACCTTTCTCCCAAAAACAGCCTCCGAAGAAGCAAAAGTATCAAATTTGTAAAATTTGGAAAAAGTGTGAGGACGAAGACCAAGTCGCTGCCTTGCAAATCTGTTCAACAGAGGCCTCATTTTTAAAGGCCCTGGTGGAAGCCACAGCTCTAGTAGAATGAGCTGTAATCCTTTCAGGGGGCTGCTGTCCAGCAGTCTCATAGGCTAGGCGTATTATGCTCCGAAGCCAAAAGGAAAGAGAGGTTGCCGAAGCTTTTTGACCTCTCCTCTGTCCAGCGTAAACGACAAACAGGGTAGATGTTTGACGAAAATCTTTAGTAGCTTGTAAGTAAAACTTCAAGGCACGGACTACGTCCAGATTATGTAAAAGACGTTCCTTCTTTGAAGAAGGATTAGGACACAATGATGGAACAACAATCTCTTGATTGATATTCTTGTTAGAAACCACCTTAGGTAAAAACCCAGGTTTGGTACGCAGGACTACCTTATCTGCATGAAAAATCAGATAAGGAGAATCACATTGTAAGGCAGATAGCTCAGAGACTCTCAGAGCCGAGGAAATAGCCATCAAAAACAGAACTTTCCAAGATAAAAGTTTAATATCAATGGAATGAAGGGGTTCCAACGGAACTCCTTGAAGAACTTTAAGAACCAAGTTTAAGCTCCACGGGGGAGCAACAGGTTTAAACACAGGCTTAATTCTAACCAAAGCCTGGCAAAATGCCTGGACGTCTGGAACCTCTACCAGACGCTTGTGCAAAAGAATAGACAGAGCAGAAATCTGTCCCTTTAAGGAACTAGCTGATAATACTTTGTCCAAGCCCTCTTGGAGAAAAGACAATATTCTAGGAATCCTAACCTTACTCCATGAGTAATTCTTGGATTCACACCAATAAAGATATTTACTCCATATCTTGTGGTAGATTTTCCTGGTAACAGGCTTTCGTGCCTGTATTAAGGTATCAGTGACTGACTCGGAGAAGCCACGCTTTGATAGAATCAAGCGTTCAATCTCCATGCAGTCAGTCTCAGAGAAATTAGATTTGGATGATTGAAAGGACCTTGTATCAGAAGGTCCTGTCTTAGAGGCAGAGTCCATGGTGGAAAGGATAACATGTCCACTAGGTCTGCATACCAAATCCTGCGTGGCCACGCAGGTGCTATCAGAATCACTGATGCTCTCTCCTGTTTGATTTTGGCAATCAGTCGAGGGAGCAGAGGAAACGGTGGAAACACATAAGCCAGGTTGAAGAACCAAGGCGCTGCTAGAGCATCTATCAGCGTCGCTTCTGGGTCCCTGGACCTGGATCCGTAAAAAGGAAGGTTGGCGTTCTGGCGAGACGTCATGAGATCCAACTCTGGTTTGCCCCAACAATGAATCAACTGAGCAAACACCTCCGGATGGAGTTCCCACTCCCCCGGATGGAAAGTCTGACGACTTAGAAAATCCGCCTCCCAGTTCTCCACGCCTGGGATATGGATTGCTGACAGGTGGCAAGAGTGGTACTCTGCCCAGCGAATTATATTTGAGACTTCTAACATCGCTAGGGAACTCCTGGTTCCCCCTTGATGGTTGATGTAAGCCACAGTCGTGATGTTGTCCGACTGAAATCTGATGAACCTCAGTGTTGCTAACTGAGGCCAAGCCAGAAGAGCATTGGATATCGCTCTTAACTCCAGAATATTTATTGGAAGAAGTTTCTCCTCCTGAATCCACGATCCCTGTGCCTTCAGGGAATTCCAGACTGCACCCCAACCTAGAAGGCTGGCATCTGTTGTTACAATTGTCCAATCTGGCCTGCGAAAGGTCATACCCTTGGACAGGTGTACCCGAGACAACCACCAGAGAAGAGAATCTCTGGTCTCTTGATCCAGATTTAGCAGAGGGGACAAATCTGTATAATCCCCATTCCACTGACTCAGCATGCATAATTGCAGCGGTCTGAGATGAAGGTGCGCAAATGGCACTATGTCCATTGCCGCTACCATTAAGCCGATTACCTCCATACACTGAGCTACCGAAGGGCGCGGAATGGAGTGAAGAACACAGCAAGCATTTAGAAGTTTTGATAACCTGGACTCCGTCAGGTAAATTTTCATTTCTACAGAATCTATAAGAGTCCCGAAGAAGGAGACTCTTGTGAGTGGGGATAGAGAACTCTTTTCCTCGTTCACTTTCCACCCGTGCGACCTCAGAAATGCCAGAACTATCTCTGTATGAGACTTGGAGACTTGAAAGCTTGACGCCTGTATTAGGATGTCGTCTAGACACGGAGCCACCGCTATGCCTCGCCGTCTTAGAACCGCCAGAAGTGAGCCCAGAACCTTTGTAAAGATTCTCGGGGCTGTAGCCAACCTGAAGGGAAGAGCTACAAATTGGTAATGCCTGTCTAGAAAGGCAAACCTTAGAAACCGATGATGATCTTTGTGAATCGGTATGTGAAGGTAGGCATCCTTTAAGTCCACTGTGGTCATGTACTGACCTTCTTGGATCATGGGTAGGATGGTCCGAATAGTTTCCATTTTGAAAGATGGAACTCTGAGGAATTTGTTTAAGATCTTTAGATCCAAAATTGGTCTGAAGGTTCCCTCTTTTTTGGGAACCACAAACAGATTCGAATAAAATCCCTGTCCTTGTTCCGTCCGCGGAACTGGATGGATCACTCCCATAACTAGGAGGTCTTGCACACAGCGTAGGAATGCCTCTTTCTTTATCTGATTTGCAGATAGCCTTGAAAGATGAAATCTCCCTTGTGGAGGGGAAGCTTTGAAGTCCAGAAGATATCCCTGAGATATGATCTCCAACGCCCAGGGATCCTGAACATCTGTTGCCCACGCCTGGGCGAAGAGAGAAAGTCTGCCCCCTACTAGATCCATCGCCGGATAGGGGGCCGTTCCTTCATGCTGTCTTAGAGGCAGCAGCAGGCTTTCTGGCCTGCTTGCCTTTGTTCCAGGACTGGTTAGGTTTCCAGGCCTGCTTAGATTGAGCAAAAGTTCCCTCTTGTTTTGAAGCGGAGGAAGTTGATGCTGCACCTGCCTTGAAATTTCGAAAGGCACGAAAATTAGACTGTTTGGCCTTTGCTTTGGCCCTGTCCTGAGGAAGGGTGTGACCCTTACCTCCAGTAATGTCAGCAATAATTTCCTTCAAACCAGGCCCAAATAAGGTCTGCCCCTTGAAAGGAATGTTGAGTAATTTAGACTTCGAAGTCACGTTAGCTGACCAGGATTTAAGCCATAGCGCCCTATGCGCTTGGATGGCGAATCCGGAATTCTTAGCCGTTAGTTTAGTCAAATGAACAATGGCATCAGAAACAAATGAGTTAGCTAGCTTAAGCGTTCTAAGCTTGTCAATAATTTCAGTCAATGAAGCTGTATGGATGGCCTCTTCTAGGGCCTCAAACCAGAATGCTGCCGCGGCCGTGACAGGCGCAATGCATGCAAGGGGCTGTAAAATAAAACCTTGTTGAATAAACATTTTCTTAAGGTAACCCTCCAATTTTTTATCCATTGGATCTGAAAAAGCACAACTGTCCTCAACCGGGATAGTAGTACGTTTTGCTAAAGTAGAAACTGCTCCCTCCACCTTAGGGACCGTCTGCCATAAGTCCCGTGTAGTGGCGTCTATTGGAAACATTTTTCTAAATATAGGAGGTGGGGAAAAAGGCACACCCGGTCTATCCCACTCCTTGGTAATAATTTCTGTAAGCCTTTTAGGTATAGGGAAAACATCAGTACACACCGGTACCGCATAGTATTTATCCAGCCTACACAATTTCTCTGGTACTGCAACTGTGTTACAGTCATTCAGAGCAGCTAATACCTCCCCAAGCAACACACGGAGGTTCTCAAGCTTAAATTTAAAATTAGAAATCTCTGAATCAGGATTCCCCGAATCAGAGATGTCACCCACAGACTGAAGCTCTTCGTCCTCATGATCTGCATATTGTGACGCAGTATTAGACATGGCCCTTACAGCATCTGCGCGCTCTGTATTTCTCCTAACCCCAGAGCAATCGCGCTTGCCTCTTAATTCAGGCAACCTGGATAATACCTCTGACAGGGTATTATTCATGATTGCAGCCATGTCCTGCAAGGTAATCGCTATGGGCGTCCCTGATGTAATTGGCGCCATATTAGCGTGCGTCCCCTGAGCGGGAGGCGAAGGGTCTGACACGTGGGGAGAGTTAGTCGGCATAACTTCCCCCTCGTCAGAATCTTCTGGTGATATTTCTTTTATAGTTAAAAACTGATCTTTACTGTTTAAGGTGAAATTAATACATTTAGTACACATTCTCCTATGGGGCTCCACCATGGCTTTCAAACATAATGAACAAGTAGTTTCCTCTGTGTCAGACATGTTTAAACAGACTAGCAATGAGACTAGCAAGCTTGGAAAACACTTTAAACAAATTTACAAGCAATATAAAAAACGTTACTGCACCTTTAAGAAACACAAATTTTGTCAAAATTTGAAATAACAGTGAAAAAAGGCAGTTACACTAACGAAATTTTTACAGTGTATGTAACAAGTTAGCAGAGCATTGCACCCACTTGCAAATGGATGATTAACCCCTTCGCTGATAATTGTTTTTTTATTATTATTAAAGGTAAAAAAAAATATACAAAGAAAGGGGAGAAAAAGAGCTTACACAATCAGGTTTACAATTATGTCATTTGGAACAAAAAAAACACAAAGAAAACACCAAGACTGAATATACATAAAAAAATAGAACGTTCCGACATTTGGTCACAAATCATAACCTTTTCAAATATTGGATATTTAACTTTTCTCCCATTTTCACAATACTCATTAACACAAAACTTACCCTAATTCATTATTTTAAACCTACAGAAAGGCAAATCCTTACAGCAACAGATAACATAGAATACAGTTTATGGATGTATTTGCCATTTCTAATAATCCAATGTTTACTTTTTAGTAATTTCAACCTTTAAGTTATTAAGGGAGGTGAGACCACCTACGAATCATTTGTCAGATTCCTGACAAAATTAACGGAAAAGAAAAAAAATAAAAACATTTTAACTTTTTAGGGGGGCAGAGGAGGACACAGAAAAAAAACCAAAAAAAAAAACCCCTTAATACCCAAAAAATAATAAGACAAAAACGTTTTTTGTTTTTTTTTCAAACAGTCACAACAACTGCCACAGCTCTACTGTTTCTTTTTACCTCCCTCAAAAACGACTTTGAAGCCTTTTGAGCCCTCCAGAGATGTCCTGGATCATGCAGGAAGAAGCTGGATGTCTGTGTCTGTAATTTTTGCTGTGCAAAAAAATGGCAAAATAGGCCCCTCCCACTCATATTACAGCAGTGGAAAGCCTAAGGAAACTGTTTCTAGGCAAAATTCAAGCCAGCCATGTGGAAAAAAACTAGGCCCCAATAAGTTTTATCACCAAATACATATAAAAACGATTAAACATGCCAGCAAACGTTTTATATTACATTTTTATAAGAGTATGCATCTCTATTAATAAGCCTGATACCAGTAGCTATCACTGCATTTAAGGCTTTACTTACATTAGTTCGGTATCAGCAGAATTTTCTAGCAAATTCCATCCCTAGAAAAATATTAACTGCACATACCTTATTGCAGGAAAACCTGCACGCCATTCCCTCTCTGAAGTTACCTCACTCCTCAGAATATGTGAGAACAGCCATGGATCTTAGTTACTTCTGCTAAGATCATAGAAAACGCAGGCAGATTCTTCTTCTAAATACTGCCTGAGATAAACAGTACACTCCGGCACCATTTAAAAATAACAAACTTTTGATTGAAGAATAAACTAAGTATAAAACACCACACTCCTCTTACGACCTCCATCTTGGTTGAGGCTTGCAAGAGAATGACTGGGTATGACAGTTAGGGGAGGAGCTATATAGCAGCTCTGCTGTGGGTGATCCTCTTGCAACTTCCTGTTGGGAAGGAGAATATCCCATAAGTAATGGATGATCCGTGGACTGGATACACTTAACAAGAGAAAATTCTCCTTCTGACCTCTAGGAGGCGGCAAAAGTTTTCCTTAGCACATAAGCTTTAAATCCAATTTAAAGCCATGAATTCTTAGTCATTTTTCTTTTGGCTTCTTGTTGGAGTGAGGTGAAAGTTGAAGTTAAGATCTACTCGTCAGAGGGATAGACAAAGAGTTATCAGCCAGACAGTGAAATCTCTTCTCAGTTGGAAATATCACAAGCCTCCTAGGTGAAATGTGGATTCATACACCATAGATTCCCACATGTGACTCACTATTGGATTTAAAAAAAAAACTTTATGCTTACCAGATGATTTTTTTTTGTTTTCCATTATGGTGAGTCCAAAAACCCTGCCCTTTCTTTTGATTCAGGTGGTGGCAGTACTTGTTTTGCACTTCTTTTGTCACACTTTATCTTTCCTGCTTTTCTTTTTTCCCTCATCTATTTGGCTATATGTATGACTGAGGATCATGGGAAGTTGGAGGGATTTAAATCTCTGGTGTTGGTATTTTGTGCCTCCTCTTAGCGTCAGGAGAGGAAATCCCACATGTGATAACTCTCACCATTATAAAAGAAATTAATTGATCAGGTAAATATAAATGTTGTTTTCTCTATAGATTAATTGTTCAGCTATTCCTATCCTAGTTGATTGATGCATCTTGGTTCTTCATCTTACCTTATAGAGAATTCTAAAATGAAGAAAAACTACTATAGGAACTGTTTTATTTTGAAAGCTAAATTTACTGATAGAAGACATTAGATGCAATTATTATTAATCTTTGGTATCCTCAAGTTTATTTGGGTTTCGTTTGGGGACAGAATATTTTTTTATCATGTTGTTCCTGTTTTTTTTTATTTATTTATTTATTAATGTAGCATCCTGCAAACCTTTTTCTTGCAAAATTTCTCTGGTATTCATTGCACCAGAGAGTTGTCCCATTAGAAGCATGCATAAATAGTATACCATTAAAAATAAGCAATCACTGTCACCTTGTTATCCTTTTTTGCCTTATGTTTAAAAGTTTTTTTAATTAATCAGGTTAACTTCGCTATTAATACATTGAGTTCTATTGTAGGAGTCATGCATCTTCTAGGAAAGAAGCATAAAATGTATGTATCATGTGTCATATAGATCAATTTAAGACATTGTTTTTGATCTTCCAGTAAAATAGCATTAATTTTATTACAACCACTTCTGTATTCCAAGATTTTGTTTTGGTCACTCTGGGAACAATGTCAGTTTATGACCACCAGAGATTTTAATTATACTTATTTAAATTTTCTGTATCATTTTGGCTTCCTCGTTTCTTCTGTTGCACACTTTCGTTTTTCATATGGTGTCTGTTGCACCATAGCTACAGCTTTCTTTACCAAGGTATTTGGCACCACTTTATCAAAGATCATATCGTAGAGAACCACAGTGACCCTTTTCTGGATAATATTCTGGTAGAACTATTGTATAATCTTTAGAGCTCTCCCAATCTTACATAGTTTTCTGGATTCTCAGGAAGGGCAATCAATGAAAATAATTTCAGACATCAAAAACACAATATTGTACATACTCTTTCAAGGGGGGGATATGAAGTCATGCAGTTCTCATGAAAATTTTACCTGTATGTCTGTAGGCTCTAAGAAATATGTGGAGAATAAAACCGCAGTTCATCTTCAGCAAGAGTGACAATTTATCAGACAGGATTACCCAGGGGTTGATTTAATGGCCAAGAATAATCAAATATGTAAATTCCTCCACAGGGTTCCTTTTCCCCAATTATTGGGGGGAAAAAACTCTTAGATGCATGGAAATTCAAACTGATCTGTATGTTTCCTCCAATACCCTTTGATACCTTCAACTCATGTGAAGAATAAGAAGGAAAAATCCAAATTAATTTACATTCTTTTTCATTTTCCAAGAAGGCTATGGTGTTCATTGATTAAACAGTTGGCATTCCAAACCATATTAGAAGATTCCAATATTTTCAGGAATACTTTATCAAGGACCAATATTTCATCCCAATCCACATAAACTGATGCTGGCTGCTACATGGTTAAGGTTACAGCTGTAGGGCATCCCAGAATCTGTACTCCAAGCTTTACTATAAACTAGAATAAGATCTCAAATCATATGCTGATAATCATAGAAGTATCCTCTGTTTCTATGGATGATACAGCATAATGTATCTACATATATCATTCTCTTATTTTGGTATGCCTAGCCCTACACGATGGCTTTCAGCAAGGCTTGACTTCTAGTATTTTTGAAGCAAAAGATCTGCCATTTAACTGTTTGAGGATAAAAGTGGGCACAAAACCCCTTGGGTTATTATTTTTTGTTCATGTTTTACCTCATAACATCCCTGAGAAGGTCAGTTTACAATACCCTGGAATTTCATACTTTATTGTAGGCTCCCTTTGAACTATTAAATAGTGTTATACATTCCTGACACTTATCCTGTTTTCCGTGGGGCCATTATTTCTGCCTGATAAGTTTCATAGCTTCACAGAACAAGGGAATAGAAGAAAAATGACTATTTGTCGGTCATCGGTGCCATTGCAATTTTTTTTACCTTTATAAAATACCATATCAACCTAGATTTTCCAATGTATTATAAATGTGCTTTAAGTTCTACAAGGGTCTTTTTTTTCCAACTTCCTAGGCAATGAAAGTAGATGCATCTTTTTCAGAACTTTGTAAGGCATTTCTTTTGGAAGCTTCCTAAAACCTCCTTTTTTACTAACGTTTTGATTGTCAAATGGTTTCTGGTACATTTGGAAGAAAAATAGTTAAAGGGACAGTCAAGTCCAAAAAAAAACTTTCATGATTTTAAATAGGGAATGTAATTTTAAACAACTTTCCAATTTACTTTTATCACCAATTTTGCTTTGTTCTTTTGGTATTCTTAGTTGAAAGCTAAACCTAGGAGGTTCATATGCTAAATTCTTAGACCTTGAAGACTGCCTCTAATCTGAATGCATTTTGACCACTAGAGGGCATCAGTTCATGTGTTTAATATAGATAACATTGAGCTCATGCGCGTGAAGTTACCCTGGAGTGAGCACTGATTGGCTAAAATGCAAGTCTGTCAAAACAACTGAAACAAGGGGGCAGTTTGCAGATGCTTAGATACAAGGTAATCACAGAGGTAAAAAGTTTATTTCTATAACAGTGCTGATTATGCAAAACTGGGAAATGGGTTATAAAGGGATTATCTTTCTTTTAAAACAACAACAATTCTGGTGTTGACTGTCCCTTTTAAATCTGTTATGACATCATAATTGTTTACCTGTTTTGCTTTTTACAGTTTTTACCATTTCCATTGTTTTTTGCATATTATGTGCATTGCTTTCTACTCATTCCACTTAGTAAGTTTTGATTATGCGAACCAAGATAACTAGAAAATTAATCTAAATAGAGCTCTTTCTAAATCTTTGCTTAAATCCTAACAATACTTACCATGATCCATGTTTGTCCTGTAATTCACAGAATATGCGTAAATGCATTTGTGATTGGCTGATGGCTGTCACATGATATAGGAGTGGAAATAGACATAACGTTGAAATTTGTCAGAAAAAAAATCTACTACAGTACTCATTTGAAGTTCAGACTAAGTGCTATTGCATTGTCTTTTTATCACGTCTTTCTTGATTATGCAAATCTACTGTATTTACTGGTCATTTAAAAGTACTGATTAGGATATCACCCAAGATATACAAATCTGGATTTCATTTTTTGTACTCATAGTGATGTTATGTAAAAGCCTGTACAGCTCCACCAATTTTTGTGTTGATATATTTTAAGTTTTTAGAAAGACATACAGAAACGACATTGTTAGATAAGATAGAGAATAGAAATGAGTAGACAAGCAATAAGAGATTAAAGGGCCATAATACCCAAATGTTGAAACACTTGAAAGTGATGCAGCATAGCTGTAAAAAGCAGATTAGAAAATATCACCTGAACATCTCTATATAAAAAAGAAAGATATTTTACCTCAAAATGTCCTAAGTATTCACACCCCACTGTAAAGGGCTTTAAGCAGCAAATCAGTAGGCCTGTTTCGGGACAGGCAAGGGAGTGAGCCTCATGCACACTCATGTTATTTCTCTATTCAGTTTAAAGAAAGTTTACTATGAAATTTCATGAGAGTTAAGTGAAATCTCATGAGATCACAGTAAAACAGTTCATGACCTCAGCACTGGTGATGCTGATTGGCTGCTGTTCATGTCTTCTTCTTTTTTTCTTTCTTTTTTTTTACCTGCAGCTGGACAGCAGCTGAAGTATAACTTTTTACACAGCACTTACCCTGCTGAGCTGAGGAAATTGTGAGGTAAAATATCTTCCTTTTTTACATAGAGATTCTCAGGTGATATTTTCCTGTCAGCTTTTTACAGTTATGCTGCATCACTTTCAAGTGATTTAGAATATGAGTATTATGTCCCTTTAAGTATCAAAGATTGACTAGTAGTCATGTGCTTATCCACGTGTAGGAGTTTACAGTTAAATGTTAGCTGTACACAAAAAGGCACGTGTTAAAAATTGCAAACCTCATCCTGTATTTGTCTACCTTTTAGGGATCATTTTGAATGATTTAAGCAAATATGCACAAGCCACAGAGCTTCAAATATACAATTTTATAAATATTAATAAATATATCTATATTAAATTAGATACATGTAATAAACTGATAGTTTATAGTTTTTGGTTGTCTTTGGCACAGACAAATGTCTCCTCCTTCCTCCTTGGGTTATTGTGACCGATTGTACTGTCCAAGAAGGGGAAGTTATAGCTGGCTACTAACTATGTTAGCCTCAGGTTAAGGCAGGCAGTAAGGTATACATGGGGTTAATTAGGCTACTTGGGGATGGGTGTGGTCAGCTTTCTTAAAAAAACAGCTCACAAAACAGTGCAGGGAGAGAAACTCTGAGCTGCAGACTGGCTGAAATCCTCTCTCTTCTTACAAGCGTGAAAAAATTGCAGGTATTACTAAACTGTGAAAATATCTTTTGGTAAAGTTTTTTGAGGGCTAATTTATCACCTGGCATTAGTGAGGGAACTAGGCAGGTTTGTTGTATACCTGACCATGTTTGTTCATTGTTATTGTTTTGAAATTAAAGGGACTGTGTTAACTGAGTGCAACAACTCTGTGTTATTTAAAGTGTACCACCAGTGGTGAACAATAAAAGTTAACCCTGCAAGTTCATAGGACCCCAGTCTGTGGAAGCAATCGTATTCAGTGGTTTGCTCAATATTTAAAGGGACCACGCACAAGAACACATTATGAATCCAGTAAACGGTCATATTGTTATTTATTCATTTAACTGAAGGACTCTATATGGACATTCTCTTTATTTTAATATATTTATTGCATCTAAAGTTACTATAGAGAATTGTCTCAGCATATTAATATATTAATCAAATGTAAAGCTATTGTAAAGAAATGCCAGCTGAAGGTGTGTGTCATATGTTTTTTAGGCAGAGTACCCGGAAGAAATCATCTGGTTTTGCTGCTGTCCATCAGCTATTCACAGATCGTTGGCCCACTACACCTTCAAATAGGAATGTGGCTAATGCAGCAACAGAGAGAAACATTGACTTTGAACTTGATATAAGGGTTGAGATTGATAGTGGGAAATGTGTCTTATACCCGACAACTCTTCAGCAGGAACATGATGACGTAAGCTTAAGAAGGTAAGCTGAGGTGTTCTACTTAGTTCAGCATTCTTTGATCAATAATATAGTAATGTATGAATTTAGTTTTTTCACTTTAAAAGTTAAACAGTGCACTTGCCATAGCAGTTAATGAAGCAATAATAGTTGCTTGTTCATTTTTCATGTATCTGAAAAATAAGCTGAGGTAAGGCTATTTCCAAAACAGTACAAGACTGCAAAAAATTTACAACTTCAAGCACTCAAATTCCCTATTGCAAGTAATTGAACATTTGGTGCAAAGTATAGCAGATTTGAAAAAGGAAAGATAAAATATAACTTTTATTTGGCAGTTTTAAAATAAATGGTTGTTTGCTAAATACACAAGGAATTAAAACTAGACTAGGGTAAGTGTTCCACAACTGTAATACTGAAAATGATGCAGGGTTAGTAAGATGCAAATTATCCCTTTAAATGGCCTAGAATGTCGATATTAATCCATAGTCATTTGCTTAATACCACAGAAATTCAAAATAACTAATCGTTACTGCAAGTGTAACCGGTGTTGAATTGATGTATCTATAATGACTGCTTAGTGAACTGCAGCAGTAAGTTCTAATTTGAACCTCCGGTATACAAATATTCCCACTTTAATATTTTAAGTAAATAAGTATGGTTTCTGTTATGTATTAATAATACTCAGGGAATATGTAACCGGTGTGTTAAATAGATGTATCTATAATGACTGCTCAATGAGCTGCTGCAGTAAGTTCTAATTTGAGCATCCAGTATACAAATTTTCCCACTTCAGTAATTTTAAGAAAATAAATATAGTTTCTGTTATGTATTAATAATGCTTAGGAAACATGCCCTCTCCCATTAACCTGCCTTAGCTTATACAATGTAAACACCTGTCTGTATTCACTTTCAGTATACAAAATAATACGGAGGTTATACTTATTCCTCCATTGAAACACTTGTATACTCTGAGGTTAATAATTATTAAGTTGCGATCCGGTTTCTATATATAAAGTCACATCAGACATTACTGGATTGTCAACTAAATTAACGACCTAGAGTTTAAAGTGCTAGTATTCCTTGCAAATTAAAAAAGAAGGTAAGAGTTTATTCACTCCACAACCTCCCTGAGGCAAGGGTATATTTAAACTTCTGGATCTTATATTGATTGTGCAAATACAAATAGTTTTTTTGGGGGGGACATAGGAGTCGAGGATAATTATCTTATTTCTGCTTTTTGGAAATCTAACTTGCTAGGTAAGATTACATTAAAGTTGTGAACATTTACTTTTGTTTTCTTTTACCAATACAGAAGCTATGACAGAAGCTCTAGAAGTCTAGATCAAGACTCTCCCTCAAAAAAGAAGAAATTTCAAACCAACTATGCATCTACATCACACTTACTTGCTGGAAAGAAGGTGCCATCATCGCTGCAGACCAAGCCAAGTGACTTAGAAACTACAGTGTTTTATATTCCTGGGGTAGATGTGAAGGTACATGCTAGCAGAATACATTGAAAATGTGTTGTCTGTTAATGGATATAATCCCAAAATCTGTGTTCTTCATATCGTCTTGTTAGTATACAATTATACAAGAATAATGAGCCAAGCAAGCAATTTATATAAAGGAGGAGTAAATTGCATAATATATGGTTTGTTTATATAACAGCTTGAATAATGAATAATAAGCCTAAATAACACTTGCATTTTTGTAACAAGTTATACACATTTTATCTTTATTTTCCTTTTTGTGTTGTGAAATTAAATATGTATCTGTTTTACTTACTTCTGGAGAAAAAGAAAGCAAATGTTAAATGTAAAATAGAGGATTATCTGCAGCTATTGGCCCAAAGTTGATGAACCTAAATGCCTTGCCATGACACCTACAGTATTTTAATCTTAACCTCAGCCTTTCATGCTGGCTTCGTACCGCTTGGCTTCCTGCATCTGTAAAGTAATAAAATGTAGCCTTTCTAGAAAATGTGTACAATGCTTAGAAATGGGTGCATATCCCATGTGTTGGGCAGTACTCTCAGAATAAACTGTTTGCACATCCCATAACCTTTTTTTAATGAGTGTTCAGGGTGTATGCACTTGTTATTTCAAGAAACCTTATCTTGTTTCTGGGTTTGGAAAAAAAGGAGAAACCAGACATGTGGACTCCTTGCTCAGTATGCTTAGAGGAATATGGCTACACCTCACTGACGAGGCCCAATGAAGGCCGAAACAATCTTCTGGGGTTGCTGTGTTCCTTGTTCAGAGTAGAATTACCTGGTATTTTGGCGCTGGACTGACCATAATAGGTGGGATTAGACTGATATACTACAGGAAAGTTCTACTCTGTGAAAAGCATTACTGGGCTAAAAGAAGCTGCACCCAGGTGGTAAATCACCATAGAACAGGCTAACAATGCTATTGAGCCGGTTGTTCGTTCCTGTGAGTGTGCTTCTCTCTGTGTGTATTTAGTCTCCCTATGGGAAAAAGGGGAGACCATACGTGGACTCCTTGCTCAGTGTGCTTAGAGGAATACGGCTACACCTCACTGACGAGGCCCAATGAAGGCCGAAACAATCTTCTGGGGTTGCTGTGTTCCTTGTTCAGAGTAGAATTACCTGGTATTTCGACGCTAGACTGACCATAATAGGCGGGATTAGACTGATATACTACAGGAAAGTTCTACTCTGTGAAAAGCATTACTGGGCTAAAAGAAGCTGCACCCAGGTGGTAAATCGCCATAGAACAGGCTAACAATGCTATTGAGCCGGTTGTTCGTTCCTGTGAGTGTGCTTCTCTCTGTGTGTATCAATAGATTTCTCTGAAAGGATTATCAGCAAGGAAAATACAATTTTATTATCAAAAAGCACATAGATGTGTGCCAAAAAAGATTGCTGTACCTTTTCTTTTTAATATTAGAAGTGCAATTACTAGAAAAGATAAACATTTACTTACTAGAACTTAATTCATACATCTTTATTACAGTGACAGGCACAACACACACATACCAAATAAAAAATACTTGAACTCTCGTGTCAAAAATAATTTTCAGTTTTATCCCAAGGCTTAAAGTATTAAGTCAATTATTGTGGTCACCACATACATAAGCAACAATCAAGGAATATCAGATCAGATATCTATCTGTAACTAAGCTCCTTCTATAGCGGGAGCTATTATTAACATTTATACTAGCTTTGCCCTATTAATAAAGTTTACCATGCAACACGAGTAAGCGATTAAAAAAAGTGGAGACAAAGCTCCAGACAATATGTGCCCCTGACGCTCGTTTCACTAACGCTTCTTCAGAGGGTTAGTTTGTTTTACCACAAGTTTTTTATTTTCCCTGCTGCACTATTTAGATAAAGTAAAACAAAATTGTAGGACCAGCACACCTTTAAACAGAAATGTCCAGCAGGTTTTAAGGTTTATGCAGACATAATCAGAGCAAAAAAAAAACTTGCTCTAAATATTCAAGTTTTAGAGTTTTAGAGCTTTGTTACTAATTTTACATGTGGTTCTTGCAAACTTATTCTGGTAATGCCCCCTGCTCAGCTTTGTAATTCTTGAATGGATAATTTCCATCTTAATATGAGGAGAGTCCATGGCTTTATTCCTTACTTGTGGGAATACAGAACCTGGCCACCAGGAGCAGGCAAAGACACCACAGCCAAAGGCTTAAATACCTCCCCCACTCCCCTCATTCCCCAGTCATTCTTTGCCTTTCGTCACAGGATGATGGCAGAGAAGTGTCGGAAGATTCGGCTCAATTATGTTCCACATGCCTTGATAAAGTGCTTATATCTAAGAAAACCAAGATGTTTAGTACCACCGAGCCATCCACCTCTGAGGAGTCACCGTCCCATGAAGTGCATTCCCTGCATTCATCTCCTATTACAAATGCAGCTTCCCCATTGCACTGCTAATCCTCCTTCAGGAGGGGCCCTCTTACCGACAGACTTTGCTGACCAACTACAAACGCCAGTGTCTGCGGCCTTCAGTGCTTTACCTTGCCCTGCTAAGCGCAAGCGAAAGGTCAAATATTGTTATCCTTCCCAGGGGTCATCTACCAACTTGTTGGATTTATCTGATACTAGGTTATCCGCTGATGAGGACGCCTCTGATACTTCAGAGGATGCTCTTTCTGGGTCGGAATCTGCTGCCTCTAAACCTCCGGTTGTGGAGGAACCAGACTTTAGATTTAGGATCGAGCACTTACGCTTTCTGTTAAAGGAAGTGTTGACTACTTTAGAGGTTCTTGAACCTAAATTATCAGAGGAACCTTCTATTCCTAAGCTTGATAAAGTTTATGAGGACAGGGTGGTGCCACAGACTTTTCCGGTTCCCGTAAAGATGGCAAATATTATTAAGAATGAATGGGAGAGACTTGGATCTTCTTTTTCCCCTTATTCTTCCTTTAAGAAATTGTTCCCGGTTCCAGACTCTCAATTAGAGTTTTGGGGTTCCTTCCCTAAGGTGGATGGAGCTATCTCCACGCTCGCTAAGCACACTACTATCCCGCTTGAGGGATAGTTCATTGTTTAAGGAGTCCATGGATAAGAAGCTAGAAACTCTGTTAAGGAAGCTGTTTCAGCACACAGGGTATTTGTTTCAACCTGCAGCGGCGGTGGCTGGAGCCGCTACCTATTGGTATGACTCTCTATTGGAGATTATTGAGGTGGAAACTCCCCTTGAGGAGATCCAGGAAAGAATGAAGGCCTTGAGGGTAGCTAATTCTTTTATCTTTGATGCAAATATGCAGATCATTCGCCTGAATGCCAAGACATCAGGTTTTTCTGTTCTAGCCCGTAGGGCACTTTGGCTGAAGTCTTGGTCTGCGGACATGACTTCAAAATCTAGACTACTTAACCTTACATGTAAGGGGAAGATTCTTTTCGGTCCAGGCCTGGTCTCCATTATATCCACGGTCACTGGGGGCAAGGGTGCCTTTTTACCGCAGGGTGAGAAGAATAAACCTAAAGGACAGGGTCCTAATTTTCGTCCCTTTGCGAAGCCTGATCAGTCCAAGGGAACTTGGATACCATCTCAATCTTGGAATAAATCCAAGCAGAACAAGAAGCCCGCCGAAACAAAATAGGCATGAAGTGGCAGCCCCCCGATCCGTCGTTGGATCGTGTTGGGGGCAGACTATCTCTCTTTATGGAGGCTTGGCTTGGGGATGTGCAAGACCCTTGGGTTCTAGAGGTCATCTCTCAGGGTTACAGGATATGTCTCAATCTATTAAACTTAATTTCTTTCATGTAATTAGCAAGAGTCCATGAGCTAGTGACGTATGGGATATACATTCCTACCAGGAGGGGCAAAGTTTCCCAAACCTTAAAATGCCTATAAATACACCCCTCACCACACCCACAATTCAGTTTTACAAACTTTGCCTCCGATGGAGGTGGTGAAGTAAGTTTGTGCTAGATTCTACGTTGATATGCGCTCCGCAGCAAGTTGGAGCCCGGTTTTCCTCTCAGCGTGCAGTGAATGTCAGAGGGATGTGAGGAGAGTATTGCCTATTTGAATGCAGTGATCTCCTTCTACGGGGTCTATTTCATAGGTTCTCTGTTATCGGTCGTAGAGATTCATCTCTTACCTCCCTTTTCAGATCGACGATATACTCTTATATATACCATTACCTCTGCTGATTCTCGTTTCAGTACTGGTTTGGCTTTCTACAAACATGTAGATGAGTGTCCTGGGGTAAGTAAATCTTATTTTCTGTGACACTCTAAGCTATGGTTGGGCACTTTGTTTATAAAGTTCTAAATATATGTATTCAAACATTTATTTGCCTTGACTCAGAATGTTCAACATTCCTTATTTTTCAGACAGTCAGTTTCATATTTGGGATAAATGCATTTGTTTCAATCTTACCTTAAAAAATTTGACTTTTTCCCTGTGGGCTGTTAGGCTCGCGGGGGCAGAAAATGCTTCATTTTATTGCGTCATTCTTGGCGCTGACTTTTTTGGCACAAAATTTTTTTTCTGTTTCCGGCGTCATACGTGTCGCCGGAAGTTGCGTCATTTTTTGACGTTTTTTGCGTCAAAAATGTCGGCGTTCCGGATGTGGCGTCATTTTTGGCGCCAAAAGCATTTAGGCGCCAAATAATGTGGGCGTCTTTTTTGGCGCTAAAAAATATGGGCGTCACTTTTGTCTCCACATTATTTAAGTCACATTATTTATTGCTTCTGGTTGCTAGAAGCTTGTTCACTGGCATTTTTTTCCCATTCCTGAAACTGTCATTTAAGGAATTTGATCAATTTTGCTTTATATGTTGTTTTTTTCTTTTACATATTGCAAGATGTTCCACGTTGCAACTGAGTCAGAAGATACTTCAGGAAAATCACTGCCCAGTGCTGGAGCTACCAAGCTAAGTGTATCTGCTATAAACTTTTGGTATCTGTTTCTCCAGCTGTTGTTTGTATTGCATGTCATGTCAAACTTATTAATGCAGATAAAATTTCCTTTAGTACTGTTACATTACCTGTTGCTGTTCCGTCAACATCTAATTTTCAGAGTGTTCCTGATAACATAAGAGATTTTATTTTTTTAAATCCATTAAGAAGGCTATGTCTGTTATTTCTCCTTCTAGTATACATAAAAGTCTTTTAAAACTTCTCTTTTTTCAGATGAATTTTTAAATGAACATCATCATTCTGATACTGATAATGGTTCTTCTGGTTCAGAGGTTTCTGTCTCAGAGGTTGATGCTGATAAATCTTTGTATTTGTTCAAGATGGAATTTATTCGTTCTTTACTTAAAGAAGTATTATTTGCATTAGAAATAGAGGATTCTGGTCCTCTTGATACTAAATGTAAACGTTTAAATAAGGTTTTTAAATCTCCTGTAGTTATTCCAGAAGTGTTATCTCCCTGATGCTATTTCTGAAGTAATTTCCAGGGAATGGAATAATTTGGGTAATTTATTTACTCCTTCTAGACGTTTAAGCAATTATATCCTGTGCCATCTGACAGATTAGAGTTTTTTGGGACAAAAATCCCTAAGGTTATGGGGCTGTCTCTACTCCTGCTAATGTACTACTATTCCTACGGCAGATAGTACTTCATTTAAGGATCCTTTAGATAGGAAAATTGAATCCTTTCTAAGAAAAGCTTACTTATGTTCAGGTAATCTTCTTAGACCTGCTATATTTTTAGCGGATGTTGCTGCAGCTTCAACTTTTTGGTTAGAAGCTTTAACGCAACAAGTAACAGATCATTATTTTATAGCATTATTATTATTCTATAACATGCTAATATTTTTATTGGTGATACCATCTTTTGATATCATTAGAGTTGATGTCAGGTATATGTCTCTAGCTATTTTAGCTAGAAAAGCTTTATGGATTAAACTTGGAATGCTGATATGTCTTCTAAGTCAACTTTGCTTTCCCTTTCTTTCCAGGGTAAATAATCATTTTCGTTCCTTTCCTCACAACAAGGAACAAAAGCCTGATCCTTCATCCTCAGGTATCAGTTTGGAAACTATTTCCAGTTTGGAATATATCCAAGCCTTATAGAAACCTATAGCCAGCTCCTAAGTACCTATGAAGGTGCGGCCCTTATTCCAGCTCAGCTGGTATGGGGCAGATTACGTTTTCTTCAAAGAAATTTGGATCAATTCCGTTCTCAATCTCTGGTTTCAGAACATTGTTTCAGAAAGGTACAGAATTGGCTTCAAGTTAAGGCCTCCTGCTAAGAGATTTTTTTCTTTCCCGTGTCCCAGTTAACACAGCAAAGGCTCAGCATTTCTGAAATGTGTTTCAGATCTAGAGTTGGCTGGAGTATTTATGCCAGTTCCAGTTCTGGAACAGGGGCTGGGGTTTTATTTTATCTCTTCATTGTACCAAAGAAGGTCAATTCCTTCAGACCAGTTCCGGATCTATCATTATTGAATCGTTATGTTAGGATACCAACATTCAAGATGGTTACTGTAGGACTATCCTGCCTTTTGTTTAGCAAGGGCATTATATGTCTACAATAGATTTACAGGATGTGTATCTGCATATTCCGATTCATCCAGATCACTTTTAGTGTCTGAGATTCTCTTTTTAGACAAGCATTACCAGTTTTTTGGCTCTACCGTTTGGCCTAGCCTCAGTTCCAAGAATTTTTTTCAAAGGTTCTCGGTGCCCTTCTTTCTGTAATCAGAGAACAGGGTTTTGGTATTTCCTTATTTGGACGATATCTTGGTACTTGCTCAGTCTTCTCATTTTCGAAGAATCTCATACGAATCGACTTGTGTTGTTTCTTCAAGTTCATGGTTGGAGGATCAATTTACCAATCAATTAATTGATTCCTCAGACAAGGGTAACCTTTTTAGGTTTCTAGATAGATTCAGTGTCTATGACTCTGTCCTTGTCAGACAAGAGAAGTTTAACATTGATATCAGCTTGTCAAAACCTTCAGTCACAATCATTCCCTTTGGTAGCCTTATGCATGGAAATGTTGGGTCTTAGGACTGCCGCATCAGATGCGATCTCCTTTGCTCGTTTTCACATGCGACCTCTTCAGCTCTGTATGCTGAACCAATGGTGCAGGGATTACTCAAAGATATCTCAATTAATATCTTTAAACCGATTTTACGACACTCTCTGACATGGTGGACAGATCACCATCGTTTAGTTCAGGGGGCTTCTTGTTCTTCCGACCTGGACTATAATCTCAACAGATGCAAGTCTTACAGGTTGGGGAGCTGTGTGGGGGTATCTGACGGCACAAGGGGTTTGGGAATCTCAGGAGGTGAGATTTCCGATCAATATTTTGGAACCCCGTGCAATTTTCAGAGCTCTTCAGTCTTGGCCTCTTCTGAAGAGAGAGTTGTTCATTTGTTTTCAGATAGACAATGTCACAACTGTGGCATACATCAATCATCAAGGAGGGACTCACAGTCCTCTGGCTATGAAAGAAGTATCTCGAATTTTGGTTTGGGCGGAATCCAGCTCCTGTCTAATCTCTGCGGTTCATATCCCAGGTATGGACAATTGGAAAGCGGATTATCTCAGTCGCCAAACGTTGCATCCGGGCGAATAGTCTCTTCACCCAGAGGTATTTCTTCAGATTATTCAAATGTGGGAACTTCCAGAAATAGATCTGATGGCTTCTCATCTAAACAAGAAACTTCCCAGGTATCTGTCCAGATCCCGGGATCCTCAGGCGGAGGCAGTGGATGCATTATCACTTCCTTGGAAGTATCATCCTGCCTATATCTTTCCGCCTCTAGTTCTTCTTCCAAGAGTAATCTCCAAGATTCTGAAGGAATGCTCGTTTGTTCTGCTGGTAGCTCCGGCATGGCCTCACAGGTTTTGGTATGCGGATCTTGTCCGGATGGCCTCTTGCCAACCGTGGACTCTTCCGTTAAGACCAGACCTTCTGTCTCAAGGTCCTTTTTTCCATCAGGATCTGAAATCCTTAAATTTAAAGGTATGGAGATTGAACGCTTGATTCTTGGTCAAAGAGGTTTCTCTGACTCTGTGATTAATACTATGTTTCAGGCTCGTAAATCTGTATCCAGAGAGATATATTATAGAGTCTGGAAGACTTATATTTCTTGGTGTCTTTCTCATCATTTTTCTTGGCATTCTTTTAGAATACCGAGAATATTACAGTTTCTTCAGGATGGTTTAGATAAGGGTTTGTCCGCAAGTTCCTTGAAAGGACAAATCTCTGCTCTTTCTGTTCTTTTTCACAGAAAGATTGCTATTCTTCCTGATATTCATTGTTTTGTACAAGCTTTGGTTCGTATAAAGCCTGTCATTAAGTCAATTTCTCCTCCTTGGAGTTTGAATTTGGTTCTGGGGGCTCTTCAAGCTCCTCCATTTGAACCTATGCATTCATTGGACATTAAATTACTTTCTTGGAAAGTTTTGTTCCTTTTGGCCATCTCTTCTGCCAGAAGAGTTTCTGAATTATCTGCTCTTTCTTGTGAGTCTCCTTTTCTGATTTTTCATCAGGATAAGGCGGTGTTGCGAACTTCTTTTGAATTTTTACCTAAGTTGTGAATTCCAACAACATTAGTAGAGACATTGTGGTTCCTTCATTATGTCCTAATCCTAAGAATTCTAAGGAGAAATCGTTGCATTCTTTGGATATTGTTAGAGCTTTGAAATATTATGTTGAAGCTACTAAGTCTTTCTGAAAGACTTCTAGTTTATTTGTTATCTTTTCCGGTTCTAGAAAGGCCAGAAAACTTTTGCCATTTCTTTGGCATCTTGGTTGAAATCTTTAATTCATCTTGCCTATGTTGAGTCGGGTAAAACTCCGCCTCAGAGGATTACAGCTCATTCTACTAGGTCAGTTTCTACTTCCTGGGCGTTTAGGAATGAAGCTTCGGTTGATCAGATTTGCAAAGCGGCAACTTGGTCCTCTTTGCATACTTTTACCAAATTCTACCATTTTGATGTATTTTCTTCTTCTGAAGCAGTTTTTGGTAGAAAAGTACTTCAGGCAGCGGTTTCAGTTTGAATCTTCTGCTTATGTTTTTCATTAAACTTTATTTTGGGTGTGGATTATTTTCAGCAGGAATTGGCTGTCTTTATTTTATCCCTCCCTCTCTAGTGACTCTTGTGTGGAAAGATCCACATCTTGGGTAGTCATTATCCCATACGTCACTAGCTCATGGACTCTTGCTAATTACATGAAAGAAAACATAATTTATGTAAGAACTTACCTGATAAATTCATTTCTTTCATATTAGCAAGAGTCCATGAGACCCGCCCTTTTTTGTGGTGGTTATGATTTTTTTGTATAAAGCACAATTATTCCAATTCCTTATTTTATATACTTTCGCACTTTTTTCTTATCACCCCACTTCTTGGCTATTCGTTAAACTGAATTGTGGGTGTGGTGAGGGGTGTATTTATAGGCATTTTAAGGTTTGGGAAACTTTGCCCCTCCTGGTAGGAATGTATATCCCATACATCACTAGCTCATGGACTCTTGCTAATATGAAAGAAATGAATTTATCAGGTAAGTTCTTACATAAATTATGTTATTCCTGATTGTTTCCTCAGAGTTGTCTTCTAACATGTTCAGATGATCAGTTTTTGATCAAGATACAGATTCATCCTCCTCTATGTTTAAACTGGAACTTATTTGTTCTCTTTTAAGGTATGTTTTATGTTCCTTAGTGGTTCAAGATCCTAAGGTTCCTGAGGAAAAGTCTGTTAAGAAGCTGCATTTGATTTTCAAACCTGCTGCTAAATCTCCTGAGGTTTTTTCTGGTTCCTGATGCTATTTCTGAAATAATTTCTAAAGAGTGGTCTAAGCCTGTTATTCCCTTTTTAATCCAGTTTTAAAAATTAAAAATATATTCCCTTTACCTGCTACTAACCTAAAGCTTTGAGAAACTATTGCAAAGGTGGATTGTGTTATTTCTACGTTGGCTTAGCATACTACTATTGAGGATAGTACTTATTTCCAGGACCCTATGAACAAGAAGTTGAAGTATTTTCCTAACAAGGCTTTTTAGCAAGCGGGGTTTCTTTTCAGACCAGCAATAAGTATCTCTTGTGGTGCATTATCTTCTACTCTTTGGTGCAGTTTTCAGAAGGTTTGAGATTTTTGGGGATGTTTTCTGAATAACTTGAAGCTTTTAAGGTCAGCTAATGCTTTAATTTGTGATGCTATTGTTGACATTATTAAGTTTAAAGACAAGAATATGGCTTTAGCAGTTCTTACCTGAAGGGACTTGTGGTTGAAATCATGGTCAGCCGTCATGGTTTCTAAGTTGAGACTTTTGTCTCTTCCTTATCAGGGAAATCGTTTGTTCAAGTCACAATGTTATTATTTCTAATGTGACTGAAAGTAAAGGATCTTTTCTTCCTCAGGACAAAAAGTCTATGGGGAAAAATAGGGCTAGCAGTTTTCATTCCTTTTGTCAGTCTAGGAACCAAAAGTCATCCTCCTCTTCCCAAAAGTAGGGTTCTTCCAGATTTTCCTGAAAGCCCAGTTCATATTGGAACAAGGTTAAATGGTCTACAAAGTCAGCATGGAGGTACGGACCCGATCCAGAATTTTTGGTAGGGGGCAGAATGCTCCTTTTTTCAGGGGTTTTGGTCTTAATCTGTTCAAGGTGCCTGGGTTCTAACTATAGTCTCCCAGGGATTCAGAATAGGTTTCAAATCAAGGCCTCCCCCGGGAAGGTTTCTTCTGTCTCATATGCTGAAAAATTCTATAAAGGGAAAATCTTCTTTTTTTTTTTTCTTTTTTTTGTCCGTTTTAGATCTAAAATCTAGGGTGGTAATAGTTCCAGTACTAGTTTCTGAACAAGGCCAGGGTTTTGTTTACCCAATCTCTTCATTGTTCTCAAGGAATTTACAGGCCAGTAATAGATTTAAAGACTTTAAACAGATTTCTCAATGTTCCTTCTTTCAAGATGGAGACTATTTCAGACTATACTACCTCTTCAACAGAGGCAGTTTATGTCTACAATAGATTTTAAGGATACTCATCGCCATATTCCTTTTCACAGGGACCATCATCAGTTTCTAAGATTTGCATTCCAGGACAAACATTTTCAGTTTGTTGCTTTTCCATTTTGCCTAGCTACTGCTCCCAGAATATTTACAAAGTTGTCTGTTTTAAGAGCTCATGGTATTTTGGCGGTTCTTTACCTTGATGTTATTGTAGTACAGGCTCCATATTTACCTTTAGCAGTACCTTTTACTTACAGACTCTTGTTTTGTCTTCAAAGACATGGTTGGAGAATCCATTTTCCCAAAAGTTCTCTTTACCAGGGTTACATGTTACTAGGTGCCATCATAGACGCTGAGACTTTCCTTGACAAATCAAAGGAGAATGAATTATTCACAGCTTGTTCAAATCTTCAATCGGTTGTTTTTCCTACAGTAGTTCTTTGCATGGAGGTGTTAGCTTTGACGATAGCTGCATCAGATGCTATTCCATTTGCTCGGTTTCACATGAGACCAGCTTTGTATGCTCTGTCTATGGTTTAGAGAATATACTCCCCTCTCTCAGAAAATCCTTCTGGATCTTAGAGCAAGACAATCCCTTTCCTGGCGGAAAGATCATCAGTCCATTGTTTTATACAACAGACGCAGCTTTTTCAGGTCAGGGTGCATTTTTGGGAGTCTTGAAGAGCACAGGAAGTTTGGTCTCCTCAAAAGGTGAGGTTAGCTATAAATATTCTGGAACTCTACACTATCATCAGGGCTATTCAGAGCTGGCCTCTTCTGAAAAGAGACTTAGCTACGTTTTCTTTTTTTAAAAATATTTATATCCCTTCAGAGATATATATTAATACAGTTTTGTCAGCTTTACACCACGCAGGGTGTTTTGAAAAGCAATACATATTCAAGAATACAAACAATTTGTACACCTCAAAATAAAACATAGTATTTAAGCTTTCCATATAATAGAAATCAGTTATACACCACCTCTTTAATATTTTAACCACTTCTTTACCATCACTGTTGGGCTTAATTTTTTATTTTTAAATAACAAAACAAAAAAAAACAAAAAATACCCCTTTTACTCCAGAGCATACACCCTTCTCTCAGTACTGTACATAAACTATAGATTCTCCTCAAGCCTTTCTATCACTCAATATAGTTTTTGATACATCGAAACCCATTAAATTGGAAATATATCTAGTAATACTAAATCCGCAAAACTTTTTGAGCTACAAAATAATTTTTAATTATGGGGAGACTTTTTCTTTCATGTAATTAGCAAGAGTCCATGAGCTAGTGACGTATGGGATATACATTCCTACCAGGAGGGGCAAAGTTTCCCAAACCTTAAAATGCCTATAAATACACCCCTCACCACACCCACAATTCAGTTTTACAAACTTTGCCTCCTATGGAGGTGGTGAAGTAAGTTTGTGCTAGATTCTACGTTGATATGCGCTCCGCAGCAAGTTGGGGCCCGGTTTTCCTCTCAGCGTGCAGTGAATGGCAGAGGGATGTGAGGAGAGTATTGCCTATTTGAATTCAATGATCTCCTTCTACGGGGTCTATTTCATAGGTTCTCTGTTATCGGTCGTGGAGATTCATCTCTTACCTCCCTTTTCAGATCGACGATATACTCTTATATATATATACCATTACCTCTGCTGATTTTCGTTTCAGTACTGGTTTGGCTTTCTACAAACATGTAGATGAGTGTCCTGGGGTAAAGTAAGTCTTATTTTCTGTGACACTCTAAAGCTATGGTTGGGCACTTTTTTATAAAGTTTTAAATATATGTATTCAAACATTTATTTGCCTTGACTCAGGATGTTCAACATTCCTTTTTTTCAGACAGTCAGTTTCATATTTGGGATAATGCATTTGAATCAATCATTTTTTATTACCTTAAAAAATTTGACTTTTTCCCTGTGGGCTGTTAGGCTTGCGGGGGCTGAAAATGCTTCATTTTATTGCGTCATTCTTGGCGCGGACTTTTTTGGCGCAAAAAATCTTTTCTGTTTCCGGCATCATACGTGTCGCCGGAAGTTGCGTCATTTTTTTGACGTTCTTTTGCGCCAAAAATGTCGGCGTTCCGGATGTGGCATCATTTTTGGCGCCAAAAGCATTTAGGCGCCAAATAATGTGGGCGTCTTATTTGGCGCTAAAAAAATATGGGCGTCGCTTTTGTCTCCACATTATTTAAGTCTCATTATTTATTGCTTCTGGTTGCTAGAAGCTTGTTCACTGGCATTTTTTCCCATTCCTGAAACTGTCATTTAAGGAATTTGATCAATTTTGCTTTATATGTTCTTTTTTCTATTACATATTGCAAGATGTTCCACGTTGCAACTGAGTCAGAAGATACTTCAGGAAAATCACTGCCCGATGCTGGAGCTACCAAGCTAAGTGTATCTGCTATAAATTTTTGGTATCTGTTTCTCCAGCTGTTGTTTGTATTGCATGTCATGACAAACTTATTAATGCAGATAAAATTTCCTTTAGTACTGTTACATTACCTGTTGCTGTTCCATCAACATCTAATTTTCAGAGTGTTCCTGATAAACATAAGAGATTTTATTTTTTAAATCCATTAAGAAGGCTATGTCTGTTATTTCTCCTTCTAGTTTACATAAAAGTCTTTTAAAACTTCTCTTTTTTCAGATGAATTTTTAAATGAACATCATCATTCTGATACTGATAATGGTTCTTCTGGTTCAGAGGTTTCTGTCTCAGAGGTTGATGCTGATAAATCTTTGTATTTGTTCAAGATGGAATTTATTCGTTCTTTATTTAAAGAAGTATTATTTGCATTAGAAATAGAGTATTCTGGTCCTCTTGATACTAAATCTAAACGTTTAAATAAGGTTTTTAAATCTCCTGTAGTTATTCCAGAAGTGTTTAATCTCCCTGATGCTATTTCTGAAGTAATTTCCAGGGAATGGAATAATTTGGGTAATTCTTTTACTCCTTCTAAACGTTTAAGCAATTATATCCTTTGCCATCTGACAGATTAGAGTTTTTTGGGACAAAATCCCTAAGGTTATGGGGCTGTCTCTACTCCTGCTAAATGTACTACTATTCCTACGGCAGATAGTACTTCATTTAAGGGTCCTTTAGATAGGAAAATTGTATCCTTTCTAAGAAAAGCTTACTTATGTTCAGGTAATCTTCTTAGACCTGCTATATTTTTAGCGGATGTTGCTGCAGCTTCAACTTTTTGGTTAGAAGCTTTAGCGCAACAAGTAACAGATCATAATTTTATAGCATTATTATTATTCTATAACATGCTAATATTTTTATTGGTGATACCATCTTTTGATATCATTAGAGTTGATGTCAGGTATATGTCTCTAGCTATTTTAGCTAGAAAAGCTTTATGGATTAAACTTGGAATGCTGATATGTCTTCTAAGTCAACTTTGCTTTCCCTTTCTTTCCAGGGTAATAAATTATTATCTCAACTGTTTCTGGAAGGAAGGGAACTTTTTTACCAAAGGATAAAAAATCTAAGGTAAATTTAGGTCTAATAATCATTTTCGTTCCTTTCCTCACAACAAGGAACAAAAGCCTGATCCTTCATCCTCAGGAGCGGTATCAGTTTGGAAACTATTTCCAGTTTGGAATATATCCAAGCCTTATAGAAACCTATAGCCAGCTCCTAAGTACCCATGAAGGTGCGGCCCTTATTCCAGCTCAGCTGGTATGGGGCAGATTACGTTTTCTTTAAAGAAATTTGGATCAATTCCGTTCTCAATCTCTGGTTTCAGAACATTGTTTCAGAAAGGTACAGAATTGGCTTCAAGTTAAGGCCTCCTGCTAAGAGATTTTTTTCTTTCCCGTGTCCCAGTTAACACAGCAAAGGCTCAGCATTTCTGAAATGTGTTTCAGATCTAGAGTTGGCTGGAGTAATTATGCCAGTTCCAGTTCTGGAACAGGAGCTGGGGTTTTATTTTATCTCTTCATTGTACCAAAGAAGGTCAATTCCTTCAGACCAGTTCCGGATCTATCAATATTGAATCGTTATGTAAGGATACCAACATTCAAGATGGTTACTGTAGGACTATCCTGCCTTTTGTTTAGCAAGGGCATTATATGTCTACAATAGATTTACAGGATGTGTATCTGCATATTCCGATTCATCCAGATCACTTTTAGTGTCTGAGATTCTCTTTTTAGACAAGCATTACCAGTTTTGTGGCTCTACCGTTTGGCCTAGCCTCAGTTCCAAGAATTTTTTTCAAAGGTTCTCGGTGCCCTTCTTTCTGTAATCAGAGAACAGGGTTTTGGTATTTCCTTATTCGGACGATATCTTGGTACTTGCTCAGTCTTCTCATTTTCGAAGAATCTCATACGAATCGACTTGTGTTGTTTCTTCAAGTTCATGGTTGGAGGATCAATTTACCAATCAGTTCATTGATTCCTCAGACAAGGGTAACCTTTTTAAGTTTCTAGATAGATTCAGTGTCTATGACTCTGTCCTTGTCAGACAAGAGAAGTTTAACATTGATATCAGCTTGTCAAAACCTTCAGTCACAATCATTCCCTTTGGTAGCCTTATGCATGGAAATTTTAGGTCTTAGGACTGCCGCATCAGATGCGATTTCCTTTGCTTGTTTTCACATGCGACCTCTTCAGCTCTGTATGCTGAACCAATGGTGCAGGGATTACTCAAAGATATCTCAATTACTATCTTTAAACCGATTATACGACACTCTCTGACATGGTGGACAGATCACCATCGTTTAGTTCAGGGGGCTTCTTTGTTCTTCCGACCTGGACTATAATCTCAACAGATGCAAGTCTTACAGGTTGGGGAGCTGTGTGGGGGTATCTGACGGCACAAGGGGTTTGGGAATCTCAGGAGGTGAGATTTCCGATCAATATTTTGGAACTCCGTGCAATTTTCAGAGCTCTTCAGTCTTGGCCTCTTCTGAAGAGAGAGTTGTTCATTTGTTTTCAGATAGACAATGTCACAACTGTGGCATACATCAATCATCAAGGAGGGACTCACAGTCCTCTGGCTATGAAAGAAGTATCTCGAATTTGGTTTGGGCGGAATCCAGCTCCTGTCTAATCTCTGCGGTTCATATCCCAGGTATGGACAATTGGAAAGCGGATTATCTCAGTCGCCAAACGTTGCACCTGGTCGAATGGTCTCTTCACCCAGAGGTATTTCCTCAAATTGTTCAAATGTGGGAACTCCCAGAAATAGATCTGATGGCTTCTCATCTAAACAAGAAACTTCCCTGGTATCTGTCCGGATCCCGGGATCCTCGGGCGGAGGCAGTGGATGCATTATCTCTTCCTTACAAGTGTCATCCTGCCTATATCTTTCCGCCTCTAGTTCTTCTTCCAAGGGTATTCTCCAATATTCTAAAGGAATGCTCGTTTGTCCTGCTGGTAGCTCCAGCATGGCCTCACAGGTTTTGGTATGCGGATCTTGTCCGGATGGCCTCTTGCCAGCTGTGGACTCTTCCGTTAAGACCAGTCTTTCTGTCTCAAGGTTCTTTTTTCCATCAGGATCTCAAAACCTTAATTTTAAGGTATGGAGTTTGAACGCTTGATTCTTGGTCAAAGAGGTTTCTCTGACTCTGTGATTGATACTATGTGACAGGCTCGTAAATCTGTATCTAGAGAGATATATTATAGAGTCTTGAAGACTTATATTTCTTAGTGTCTTTCTCATCTTTTTTCTTGGCATTCTTTTTGAATACCGAGAATTTTACAGTTTCTTCAGGATGGTTTAGATAAAGGTTTGTCCGCAAGTTCCTTGAAAGACAAATCTCTGCTCTTTCTGTTCTTTTTCACAGAAGGATTGCTAATCTTCCTGATATTCATTGTTTTGTACAACCTTTGGTTCGTATAAAACCTGTCATTAAGTCAATTTCTCCTCCTTGGAGTTTGAATTTGGTTCTGGGGGCTCTTCAAGCTCCTCCTTTTGAACCCATGCATTCTTTGATCGTTATATTACTTTCTTGGAAAGTTTTGTTTCTTTTGGCCATCTCTTCTGCCAGAAGAGTCTCTGAATTATCTACTCTTTTTTGTGAGTCTCCTTTTCTGATTTTGCATCAGGATAAGGCGGTGCTGCGAACTTCTTTTGAATTTTTTACCTAAGGTTGTGACTTCTAACAACATTAGTAGAGAAATTGTGGTTCCTTCATTATGTCCTAATCCTATGAATTCTAAGGAGAAATCATTGCATTCTTTGGATGCTGTTAGAGCTTTGTAATATTATGTTGAAGCTACTAAGTCTTTCCGAAAGACTTCTAGTCTATTTGTCATCTTTTCCGGTTCTAGAAAAGGCCAGAAAGCTTCTGCCATTTCTTTGGCATCTTGGTTGAAATTTTTATTTCATCATGCCTATGTTGAGTCGGGTAACACTCCGCCTCAAAGGATTACAGCTCATTCTACTAGGTCAGTTTCTACTTCCTGGGCGTTTAGGAATGAAGCTTCGGTTGATCAGATTTGCAAAGCAGCAACTTGGTCCTCTTTGCATTTTTTTTTTTTTTTTTTATATTTTTATTGAAGGTAAAGAAGTCTACAAACATAAAATTGCATGGTACAATACACATCACAAACATATGTCATATCTGAAAGTGTACACTGCACCTAAAGCAAAATAGGAAAATGATTAACGATGAAGTAACCTTCCCCTTCATTTTTTAACCCACTTCATGTCACATCAGATCACTCTTGGATCTCTATATATGTAGATAACTCCGTATGGGGATTTAAAAATCAACAAAAACACAAAACACACAGAAAAATGGCATCTCTGTAGATAATAATGTCAAGTAAGTTTTACGTTCCAAGAATAGAAGATGCAAGGATCCTAACCGGGTACCCACCCCTCAAATTTCAACATGAACACAAAGAAATAAAAAAATGAACCAATTAAGCATGAACCGTAACGTTTAAAGAAGGGACGAGCCAGTCTCTATTAGGTGATAGAACGTCAGCAGCATAAGTTGGGAAATCTTAGACAGTAAATCGATGCTGCTTGACATTTTCAGACTTGCTTTTATAACTACACCTAGAGGGTGATATGCACCAAGTTAAAGCTAAAAGAGCAGACTAAGTGGCAGTTCACTATCACTAATATGTTCTTAAATTTATTCCATGGATGGAAGTTGTAAATAAGTATATGCTTAGGGATTTTCAGCTATTAAAGAAAGGAGGTTTATTGTTCTAGTGCTCTGAGGAAAATAAAGCTTTCGTATATGTGAAAATAACGATATTTCATGCTTAGTAACCTTTATCTTGTCTTTGTTATGTAATATGGCTGCCACGAGGGTCCCCCCCTAAACCCCCCAGAGGGCGCTATAAAAGTAGCAATGGCCACCAAGCGAGATTAAGCAGAAATTAACCACTTCAAGTCTGTATGTAGAATTATATACGTAATGGAATATGGATATGATTGTGATTAACGTATTTTTCACCAGACTGAACTTATTTTGACAAGGGCAATTCCACTAATGTTACAGCGACATAGTTAACCCCCTCCCCGGTTTCGGCCGCAAACCGCGGGAAGTAGGCCATGTTAGTGATAGATATGTAACGGAACCCCTGTGTAATATCAAAAGCATGGTCATCTTGTATTGAGGACTTATTTCTTACCTCCAGTGTTATAACATTGAGGCATATAGAAAAAAGAAAAAGAAAAAAAAAGGTTGAAAACAAACAATTTATAGTTATCCAAGCAGTCCAAAGTGTCTTTATGACTCTCCCTTAATATCTGATAAGCTCTATGAGCTAGGGAAAGATCCACGCCACACTTTTGAGTCCAGGCTTATCATGCACAAATGTGAATATTGTCCCAGTGTCCCATATATGATCACCATCACCCTGAGGATGGTGTTTGAGTAGAGGTTTTAAACATCTTGGGCCATGTTCCCCCATCAACTTTTCAGATCTGTTTCCAGCTGCGTGAACCAGCCGGTAGTTCCGTTCGGTTTTTCCAAGCTTATGAACACCCGTAGGGCTGAGACTCTTTTTATTGATTAGGGCCAAATGCATGTCCTCCTCAGGCCCCTGTCCAGGAGCAGAAGTAAATATGTAACCCTCTAAAGTCACCATACCTTGTTCTATGTCGGATGAGGTCGACTCTGCCAGAACGGTGTTTGAGCTCGGGTCCAGTTCCGACCGCTGCTTGGGCTTTTTAACAGCTGCTTCCACACTGCCGAGGCTGCTCGTTTTCTTAGCTCTCCCTGTGGATCTAGGCGGTTGCAGGGTAAATGTCGGGGAGGAGCATGGCGGCACCACAATGGGATCAGCAACCTCCGGCAGGTCCGGCATTATATCTTCTTTGTTAACTGCAGCCAGCTGATGTAGTCTCTGCCGCTTTTGGTAGGTTTGTATCAGAAAGTCCCATGGTGCTCTAGCGATCAAGTCTTGAAAACAGCGTTCCAATTTTTCCAATCTGCTGTTGCAACAAGCGTGCAGCCCTAATTCTTCTCCAGCATCCATTTTGCAGAATTTCAGGGAGACTGAGTAGTATCCTTAGTAGTATCCTTAGTGGTTCGAGCTTTGTAAAGTTGCTGTGAATCAGCTGATGAATGTATTTATCGGGCTGTAGTAGTGGGCACCCAGCTAGGACAAATACCCTCGAGTGTTCGAGGGGGGGTGGCGTTACCTATATGTGAGCCGCCGCTCTAGGCCTTCTGCGTCCGATGTCTGGCTCAAACTTCATGAAAACAGCTCAAAATTCTCAAATTTTCAGGTACTGATAGATAGTTTGCCTTTATAGACAAATTAGGTATACTTTTGTGCTGTAAAATCTCTCCTGACACCGGCGGGTTACAAGTGATCAGTGAGAGCTCAGAGAAGATGCGACCATGTAAGATCGCGGTTCGGACACGCCCCCCCTCTTTGCATATTTTTACTAAATTCTACCATTTTGATGTGTTTTCTTCTTCTGAAGCAGTTTTTGGTAGAAACGTACTTCAGGCAGTGGTTTCAGTTTGAATCTTTTGCTTATGTTTTTTCATTAAAATTTTATTCTGGGTGTGGATTATTTTCAGCAGGAATTGGCTGTCTTTATTTTATCCCTCCCTCTCTAGTGACTCTTGCGTGGAAAGATCCACATCTTGGGTAATCATTATCCCATACGTCACTAGCTCATGGACTCTTGCTAATTACATGAAAGAAAACATAATTTATGTAAGAACTTGCCTGATAAATTCATTTCTTTCATATTAGCAAGAGTCCATGAGGCCCGCCCTTTTTTGTGGTGGTTTTGATTTTTTTGTATAAAGCACAATTATTCCAATTCCTTATTTTATATGCTTTCGCACTTTTTTCTTATCACCCCACTTCTTGGCTATTCGTTAAACTGAATTGTGGGTGTGGTGAGGGGTGTATTTATAGGCATTTTAAGGTTTGGGAAACTTTGCCCCTCCTGGTAGGAATGTATATCCCATACGTCACTAGCTCATGGACTCTTGCTAATATGAAAGAAATGAATTTATCAGGTAAGTTCTTACATAAATTATGTTTTTTTTTCACCTAATAGTTTTAAATGAAAAGATTCAAATATTATTTGGTTCTGTATCTATCTCCCTGATGAAGAGTGAGAAGCTTTGCCCTGTTTTCCCTTTCCAAAATGTCAATATTAAGTGTCTTACTAGAAGGATTATTGCATTCAATATATTCTTCTGTAAAAACTGATTATCCTTCTGAGTTTTAAGAAAAATGATCTCTTCTGGCTCTAAAGTGATAGTGGTATTATAATTTTTATTTACCCAGAATAAGATCTTTCTCCAAAATTGGTATATCTTTGGGCATTGACTAAACATATGTAGAATATCAGCTTTCAGATATGAACATCGCGGACAAGTAAATATTTGTGTCCTGTATATTTTCCCCAATTTAGCAGGAGCAAGGTAGTAGTTATTCATTAGTTCCATATGTGATTCTTTACAAATCATTGAAAACCTACACTTTTCTAGAGCATTAAAACTTGCCTTTATTTTATTCGGATCTATATCTATGAAAAAAGGTGTCCAAATATTAACTAGTTTGTCTATATAAATGTCGCTTTGTTTGGCCAACATCAGATTATATAATAATGAGATTGAAGTAGCACCAATTGCAAATTTATGGACATACATTTTAATAACACTATAATCAGCAATTCTATCCATACCCCAACCCTTGCTATAAACAAAATGTCTTATTTTTAAATATGCAAAAAAGCTGTGTGTGGGAAGATCAAATTGCTGCCTAAGAGATTCATATAACTGTATATGTCCTGAGTTTGATATAATTTGATAAACATATATCAAGCTCTTTTCCTCCCACAACTTAAATAGTTTCTGATAAATACCGGGCATGAATTCTGCATTACCTATTATTGGTAGATATTCCGTTAAGGAATAGTCCACCCCAATCAAGGTACAAAATTTGTGCCATGCCAGGATTATATTATTGATCATGATTAGACTTTTTACGTTAGCAGAAATTTTCCTATAAGTATTATGTAAAAGGGCTTTCAAAGCGAATGGATAGGTAATAAAACTCGGGTGATGTAAACCAACTGGAATCTGCTAGCCAATCCAATGCTACTTTACTCAAGGCAGCCAGATTATATAAAGCAATATTAGGTAGAGCAAGACCTGCCAAACTGCGTTTTTGCGTAAGTTTATTTAAGGAAATACTGGCCTTACCCCCCTTCCATATAAATTTAAACAAATGACGTATGTAATTTTTGTAAGTCTGATTTTTTTTTAGAAATAATGGGAGGTTCTGCAATGGATTTAATAGTCGAGGGAAAATGATTGTTTTAATGAGATTCACTCTTGCAGATATTGACAATGGAAAGGAAGTCCATATCTCTAGATCTGCTTTAATCCTTTGAATAAGTATTTGAAAGTTTAAATTGTACCAGTTTTGCGTTTTTTATGTAGTTGTATACCTAGGTATGTGAGTGATTCAACTACTTTGAAAGGAATTGCCTGTAAGCTAGATCTTGTCTTTTGAACCCACATGAGTTCACTCTTATCATAATTTATTTTGTATCCTGAAAAGTTATTAAACAGATTTAGACATGATATAATTAATGGTATTGCTTAAGATGTATTATATAGAAAAATTAGGCGATCATCTGCATATAGCAAAATTTTCAACTTTCTCCAACATTGGTGTGTCCGGTCCACTGCGTCATCCATAACTTGTGGGAATATTCTCCTCCCCAACAGGAAATGGCAAAGAGCACAGCAAAAGCTGTCCATATAGTCCCTCCCAGGCTCCGCCCCCCCCAGTCATTCTCTTTGCCGCTCTGAACAAGTAGCATCTCCACGGAGATGGTGAAGAGTATGTGGTGTTTAGTTGTAGTTTTTATTCTACTATCAAGAGTTTGTTATTTTAAAATAGTGCTGGTATGTACTATTTACTCTGAAACAGAAAGAGATGAAGAGTTCTGTTTATGAGAGGAGTATGATTTTAGCAGCAGTAACTAAAATCGATTGCTGTTCCCACATAGGACTGTTGAGATGAGAGAACTTCAGTTGGGGGGAACAGTTTGCAGACTTTTCTGCTTAAGGTATGACTAGCCATTTTTCTAACAAGACTGTGTAATGCTGGAAGGCTGTCATTTTTCCCCTCATGGGGATCGTTAAGCCATTTTCTTAGTCTCAAACAGAATAAAGGGCTTAATATGGGCTATAAACTGGTAGACACTTTTATGGGCTAAATCGATTGCTTTATTTAGGTATTTTATACAGTTTGAAGTTGAATTTCACACTTTTATAACTTTGGGGAACGTTTTTTACGTCAGGCACTTGTTTAGACACCTTCCCAGTCAGGAAGGGCCTTTCTCTGTAGTAGGCAGAGCCTCATTTTCGCGCCATTACTGCTCAGTTACTTTTGAGTTCAGTACATGCAGCTGCATGTGTGTGGGTCTGGAATTCATTGAAAAGGTTCCTAGAAGGCTTCATTTGGTATCGTATACTCCCCTGGGTTTGGTGAAGTTGCTGCAAAGGCTGGGGCTGGGACTGTAAAGGGGTTAAAATTGTAAACGGCTCCGGTTTCCACATTTTAAGGGTTAACAGCCTGAAATTTGGGGTGCAATGCTTTGAATGCTTTAAGACACTGTGGTGAAAATTTGGTTAAGATTGAATAATTCCTTCATAGTTTTTCACATATTCAGTAATAAAGTGTGCCCTGTTTAAAATTTAAAGAGACAGTAACGGTTTTGTTTTAAAACGGTTTTTGTACTTTATTAACAAGTTTAAGCCTGTTTAACATGTCTGTGCCTTCAGATAGATCATGTTCTGTATGTATGGAAGCCAATGTGTCTCCCCCTTCTAAAATGTGTGATAATTGTGCCATAGCATCCAAACAAAGTAAGGACAGTACTGTCACAGATAGTAAAGTTGCCCAAGATGATTCCTCAGATGAAGGGAGTAGACATAGTTCTACATCATCTCCTTCTGTGTCTACACCAGTTTTGCCCACACAGGAGACCCCTAGTACTTATAGCGCGCCAATGCTTGTTATTATGCAACAATTGACGGCAGTAATGGATAACTCCATAGCAAATATTTTAGCCAAAATGCCTGCATTTCAGAGAAAGCGCGATTGCTCTGTTTTAAACACTGTAGAGCAGGAGGGCGCTGATGATAATTTTTCTGTCATACCCTCACACCAATCTGAAGTGGCAATGAGGGAGGTTTTGTCAGATGGGGAAATTTCTGATTCAGGAAGAATTTCTCAGCAGGCAGAACCTGATGTTGTGACATTTAAATTTAAATTAGAGCATCTCCGCGCACTGCTTAAGGAGGTGCTATCTACTCTGGATGATTGTGACAATCTGGTCATCCCAGAAAAATTGTGCAAGATGGACAAGTTCCTAGAGGTCCCGGTGCACCCCGACGCTTTTCCAATACCCAAGCGGGTGGCGGACATAGTGAATAAGGAGTGGGAGAAGCCAGGCATACCTTTTGTCCCTCCTCCTATATTTAAGAAATTATTCCCTATGGTCGACCCCAGAAAGGACTTATGGCAAACAGTTCCTAAGGTACGGGGGTGGTTTCTACACTAGCCAAACGCACGACCATTCCTATTGAGGACAATTGTGCTTTCAAAGATCCTATGGATAAAAAATTGGAGGGTTTGCTTAAAAAGATTTTTGTACAGCAAGGTTACCACCTTCAACCTATTTTGTGTATTATTCCTGTCACTACAGCAGCGTGGTTCTGGTTCGAAGAACTAGAAAAGTCGCTCAGTAGAGAGACTCCGTATGAGGAGGTTATGGACAGAATTCACGCACTTAAGTTAGCTAATTCCTTTATTTTAGATGCCGCTTTGCAGTTAGCAAGATTAGCGGCAAAAAATTCAGGGTTTGCAATTGTGGCGCGCAGAGCGCTCTGGCTAAAGTCTTGGTCAGCGGATGTATCTTCCAAGACAAAATTGCTTAATATCCCTTTCAAAGGTAAGACCCTCTTTGGGCCAGAATTGAAAGAGATTATTTCAGACATCACTGGGGGTAAGGGCCATGCCCTCCCACAAGATAGGCCTTTCAAGGTTAAGAATAAGTCCAATTTTCGTTCCTTTCGCAATTTCAGGAACGGACCGGTCTCCAACTCTGCAGCCTCTAGACAAGAGGGTAATGCTTCCCAGACTAAACCAGCTTGGAAACCGATGCAAGGCTGGAACAAGGGTAAGCAGGCCAAGAAACCTGCTGCTGCTACCAAAACAGCATGAAGGGGTAGCCCCCGATCCGGGACCGGATCTAGTAGGGGGCAGACTCTCTCTCTTTGCTCAGGCTTGGGCAAGAGATGTTCAGGATCCCTGGGCACTAGAAATAGTCTCTCAGGGTTATCTTCTAGAATTCAAGGAACTACCCCCAAGGGGAAGGTTCCACATGTCTCGCTTATCTTCAAACCAAATAAAGAGACAGGCATTCTTACATTGTGTAGAAAACCTGTTAAAAATGGGAGTGATACACCCAGTTCCAACTGTGGAACAAGGTCTGGGGTTTTACTCAAATCTGTTTTTAGTTCCCAAAAAAGAGGGAACTTTCAGGCCAATTCTGGATTTAAAAATTCTAAACAAATTTCTCAGAGTGCCATCGTTCAAAATGGAAACTATTCGAGCGATTTTACCTACAATCCAGGAGGGTCAATGTAGAATCTGCTAACTTTTAGTTACTATTTCCACACTAATATTACCTTTAGCTTAGGAAATCAGGACGCTGCTTGATGAAATTATTTCTTTTATTATACAGAAAATAAGTCTTTACATAGAAACAAGTTGCTAACTAATGTAAGGGAAGGAAAGGGAAGTTGGAAAAGGGGAGAGGGAGAGATGGAAGGGGAGAGGTGAGTGAGAAGAGAGAGCTTGCTTAGCCTACAATGGCAGCTAACTTATATAGTCATTCATTCTTTCTCACAGCCCAGCCCACACTCTATAAATTCTTCAGAGACCAGATGACATCATTAGATCAGGGGGGTTGAATGTGACGTCCTTAGGCTATTGGTGATAGGAACTGAGATAAAATCAGGGCCTTGTACACCATCTGTGATGAAACGGCCATCTGTGCTGAAATGCTAAATATTGGGTTGTAAAATGTCTTAGTGAATCCTGTGGTATCCTTTTGATCTATTGTTTATATACAGTGGTTCATCAGATTTCCAATTATCTCTGCCTTGTCACCTCTGAACTGGATAAGCTGGTAACTGTAGGTCAGTGTGCATTTAACCCTTTGTATCCTTGATGTTGTAGACAAATGTCCCTTAGCATTTCATTATTCAATAATGTCCATGGAAATAACAGTCTGATATTAAAGTTAGGTGTGTTCATAAAATACAACATTCCCCTCTTTGATCATTAAATCACTTATGATCATAACGTTGTACTGCTCACTTTATAGTTTCTTCTGTGAGTGGGGCAACCTGAAATAAAACCATTCATTCACATCCATACTCTACATATGAACTAAATATTACAATACAATTCCCTTACAATCACATTCTATCAATCACATTATGAATAGGATGATTAAATCAATTTTACAAATACAATATATATTTTTCCCGGTTAGAATTAACAATAATCTGAGATGTATATCAAATCATCAGCATATTTAGAATAATTATACATATGATACAAATTAATTGTTACATATCACACACAATCTTAATGACTACTGCTAGGAGTAGTGCTCGAACTTTGCAAATTATTTTCTAGCACATTGTGAGATTTGAATGTTATACATATGTGACAGATTATAATTTATTAATACAAAATACTTGCTATCTGAGGTCATAAACAAAACGTAGCCTATAGCTTTGCAAAACATGTATACTAATGTCATTTTAACATTAAATCATAGTATCATTATCTGCTTCAAGGCATGCACACAGTCTTATAATCTACTGGTCAGCACTTAAAAACCTATAAGTAGACAATGTTATACTCTTTAAACATAACTGGCTTATGAAAAAAAAAATACTGAAAAACATTGCCCAGTGTGGCAAAACAGATTTAAAAATAAAAAAACTAATACGGAAGCATTTAAAAAAATGTTACCTATTGTGATAGAAAAAGGCAAAAAGAGAAAAAAATAAAAATGTGCTTAAAAATACAAAAATGGTAGTGAATACAAAATGTCCTTAACAATAAAAAAATGGTAGTGAATAAAAAATGTCCTTAAAATACAAAAATGGTAGTGAATAAAAAATGTCCTTCAAAATACAAAAATGTCCTTAAAATACAAAAATGGTAGTGAATAAAAAATTTCCTTAAAAATACAAAAATGGTAGTGAATAAAAATGTCCTTAAAAATACAAAAATGGTAGTGAATAAAAAATGTCCTTAAAATACAAAAATGGTAGTGAAGGGATCCCCCGTTTGGTTCCTTGATAGAAAAGAAACCATATTACAAAAAATAACAATAATTCATTTTACACATATAAAACAGAGACAACACAGACCAAACACAACATAAAAACAGTACGTCGCACAAAACATGTTGCTGTTCTCTTTCAATATAACAGCTTTCTTAAATAACTAAATTTGGATTTTGCATTAAATTATCCAATTTAAAATATCTAGTCTTCTCTACAGTAAATGATTTGTGCTTCTTTGGGTGATGGTATAGGTTGCTTCTGTAAGTAATCGGAATTGTTAGTTCATGACATTAATAACACAAACAAAATAACATACATATAAAACAGTACTTGAAACCATGACTTTTAAAATAAACTGGTTATGATCAAATGTTTGCAAACAATTCATTGTGGCTATATTACATTTATGTAACTGATGAGCTCATCATAAAGTACCACGTGGTCTTTAAGAAAAAGGGGGAAATGCATTTCTTTATACTATAAACATTTTATTCATGAATAGCAACAACCTGTGAATAAAAATAAACAATTACAAAATTCTTAATTTCTAGAAGTAGACTGTACAAAGTTCACTTCTCTTCAAGTAATAGCCCTAAAAAAAAAGAAACATAGCATTAATATAGACATATATACAAAGTAAATAAATGAAACAAAATAATTCTCTACTTGCCTAAAGTAAAATTCTACCATCACTATACATGGAATACAGGGTAATAGAAGGTAGAGAATAGAGACAGATTTCTGCAATTAATTGGCAATATACACAGGCTGAGCTAAATTCAATATCAATAGATGCATTGCCAATTGTGTATAATTAAACAGTGCCCAAAATGGCCAGGTTATGTAAGGCATCTGAAATGGAACATTTGTCCCTTCTTTTTTGGATGAGGGCTCTTTGCAATTTTGTTAAAGAAGATATATTCTGTTCCTTTTCACCTTCAAATATAGCACTGTATTTTCCTCCCTTACTTAAATATGATATTTTGTTCTGCCTCATAATGTAATTTTTATTCCTGATATCTCTCATTGATGTCACACATTCCCTCATGATGTGCCCAAACTTTCCACATTTAAAACAACATCTCAAAAATCTCTGCTTTCCCTGACTCTCAGTTAGCATAGATATATTATTATGAGTAGCATTCTTATTCTTTGAGTCTTTAAACCAGTCTTTAAGTATGTTAACAAAGTTGGTATAGGAGCTGGCATTTCTAAGAGTGATTCTTGTACTACTGTCAATTAATGTGCATTTATTTGCCATAGAATACAGAAAATCTGCATCATCTGGGGACATGTTGTGGCAGTCATAAGTTATCTTATACAGTGCAAGGTACTCGGTGCAAAACAAAATCGGGTCATCTCCTTCCTTTAAAATTGCATTTGCTATGGCACTGGTACCTCTGGCATCACGACAACACATAATTGGGGGTTACTTTGTCTGCATTCTATTTGAGGAGTTAGAGTAGAGTGGACCTGGTTTAAAGTTGACAAAGAACTGTCAGGAATGTTAGGGGTTTGTCCATCTAGTTCTATAGTTTGACTTTCATTACCATCTACTTCTAAAGGACACACATGTGCTAGACTACTCCTGTAACAGTTGCATTTGTCTTGTATCCCCTGTGCTTTAAGAGACAAGATACATTGTTCCTTATTTAAAAGCTGTGATTCAGACTCCCATAAATCTGCCTTAAGTGATGCAATAACATTCTCTCTCTGCATTTCCTTTTGTTCCATACATGTTACTAATTGTTCTCCCATGCCACACCTCACTTCACATTCATTAAGCCTCTCTTGTAGCTCAGCATTCAGTTTAGTAAGTTTGTCTATCTCTTCACTCAGTGTATCACACTCACATCTCTTTTCAGAGTGACTAGCAACAGCCATAATAGATTGACCAAGTTTATCCAGCTGTTCTATGATATCAGTTCTTTCTGCCTTCCATTCCAAATCTTTCTGTTCAGCAATCTCTTTTATTCTTAGAAACATACTTAGTAAATTACTTAGCTCTCTTTTTTCTATGTCTTTCTGAAACAGTTTTCTACTTAGTTCATTATTGTGCTTTTCACATTGTTTAATTACATTATAAAACTGATGTGTCAATGGATCTTCTGCACATGTAATAAATGTGACAGAGGCATATTTCTTAATGTATTTCTCAACCAGTTCCATTCTTACTAACAATACACACACCAGATTCACACAACACACTATACACAGTACAGATGTACACACTGATCACACAACAAACTATACACAGTACAGATGTACACACTGATCACACAACACACTATTCACAGTACAGATGTACACACTGATCACACAACACACTATACACAGTACAGATGTACACACTGATCACACAACACACTATACACAGTACAGATGTACACACTGATCACACAACACACTATACACAGTACAGATGTACACACTCACAAGTACACATCTAACATCAACAAACTTTTTGCATTATTAGCCTAAAATCTAGACCTAGAGGGATCTCCTTTTGAGCTGCATGTAAAACTGGGCTATGCCTATTACACTTTAGCCTCAGAGATGTCTGGTTACTCTCTTGTTTTCAGATTTTAGTCAACTTAATTCAGCAAGAAACAATTAATACATTTACTTTTCTGTAGCATACAGGAACATAACATAAACATAAAGAAACATATACTTACGGTACTTGCAGCTTTCTCTTTACACAGTGTCTTGTAGATCTGCACACTTCCCACACAGATAGGTCCGGTCTGGCCTCTATTCACAAAGAATTCTTGCAGCTCCCGCACCTCAGTTTAGCAAATTCAGCTGTAGTTCAACGTGGAATTAGTGATTTATCCACGTCCCATTTGGGGTGCCAAATGTAGAATCTGCTAACTTTTAGTTACTATTTCCACACTAATATTACCTTTAGCTTAGGAAATCAGGACGCTGCTTGATGAAATTATTTCTTTTATTATACAGAAAATAAGTATTTACATAGAAACAAGTTGCTAACTAATGTAAGGGAAGGAAAGGGAAGTTGGAAAAGGGGAGAGGGAGAGATGGAAGGGGAGAGGTGAGTGAGAAGAGAGAGCTTGCTTAGCCTACAATGGCAGCTAACTTATATAGTCATTCATTCTTTCTCACAGCCCAGCCCACACTCTATAAATTCTTCAGAGACCAGATGACATCATTAGATCAGGGGGGTTGAATGTGACGTCCTTAGGCTATTGGTGATAGGAACTGAGATAAAATCAGGGCCTTGTACACCATCTGTGATGAAACGGCCATCTGTGCTGAAATGCTAAATATTGGGTTGTAAAATGTCTTAGTGAATCCTGTGGTATCCTTTTGATCTATTGTTTATATACGGTGGTTCATCAGATTTCCACTTATCTCTGCCTTGTCACCTCTGAACTGGATAACTTGGTAACTGTAGGTCAGTGTGCATTTAACCCTTTGTATCCTTGATGTTGTAGACAAATGTCCCTTAGCATTTCATTATTCAATAATGTCCATGGAAATAACAGTCTGATATTAAAGTTAGGTGTGTTCATAAAATACAACAGTCAATTTATGACTACCGTGGATCTAAAGGATGCGTATCTACATATTCCTATCCACAAAGATCATCATCAGTTCCTAAGGTTCGCCTTTCTGGACAAACATTACCAGTTCGTGGCTCTCCCATTCGGACTAGCCACTGCTCCAAGGATTTTCACAAAGGTGCTCGGGTCCCTTCTAGCGGTTCTAAGACCAAGGGGCATTGCAGTGGCACCTTACTTGGACGACATCCTAATTCAAGCGTTGTCTCTTTCAAAAGCAAAGGCTCACACAGACATTGTTCTAGCCTTTCTCAGATCTCACGGGTGGAAGGTGAACATAGAAAAAAGTTCCCTGTCTCCGTCGACAAGAGTCCCTTTCTTGGGGACAATAATAGATTCTTTAGAAATGAAGATTTTCCTGACAGATGTCAGAAAGTCAAAGCTTCTAAACGCTTGTCAAGTTCTTCACTCTGTTCTACGGCCTTCCATAGCTCAGTGCATGGAAGTAGTAGGGTTGATGGTTGCAGCAATGGACAAAGTTCCTTTTGCGCGAATTCATCTAAGACCATTTCAACTGTGCATGCTCAAACAGTGGAATCGGGACTATACAGACTTGTCTCCGATGATTCAAGTAGATCAGAAGACCAGAGACTCACTCCGTTGGTGGCTGACCCAGGATCACCTGTCCCAGGGAATGAGCTTCCGCAGACCAGAGTGGGTCATCGTCATGACCGACGCCAGTCTATTAGGCTGGGGCGCGGTCTGGGATTCCCTGAAAGCTCAGGGTCTATGGTCCCGGGAAGAGTCTCTTCTCCCGATAAACATTCTGGAACTGAGAGCGATATTCAATGCTCTCCGGGCTTGGCCTCAACTAGCAAAGGCCAGATTCATAAGATTCCAATCAGACAACATGACGACTGTTGCTTACATCAACCATCAGGGGGGAACAAGGAGTTCTCTGGCGATGAGAGAGGTGACCAAAATCATCAAATGGGCGGAGGATCACTCCTGCCACTTATCTGCGATCCACATCCCAGGAGTGGACAACTGGGAGGCGGATTATCTGAGTCGTCAGAGTTTCCATCCGGGGGAGTGGGAACTCCACCCGGAGGTGTTTGCCCAGTTGACCCAATTATGGGGCATTCCAGACATGGATCTGATGGCGTCTCGTCAGAACTTCAAGGTTCCTTGCTACAGGTCCAGATCCAGGGATCCCAAGGCGACTCTAGTGGATGCATTAGTGGCGCCTTGGGCCTTCAACCTAGCTTATGCGTTTCCACCGTTCCCTCTCATTCCCAGGCTGGTAGCCAGGATCAAACAGGAGAAGGCCTCTGTGATTTTGATAGCTCCTGCGTGGCCACGCAGGACTTGGTATGCAGACCTGGTGAATATGTCATCGGCTCCACCATGGAAGCTACCTTTGAGACAGGATCTTCTAGTACAAGGTCTATTCGAACATCCAAATCTGGTTTCTCTCCAGCTGACTGCTTGGAAATTGAACGCTTGATTTTATCTAAGCGTTGGTTTTCGGATTCTGTGATAGATACTCTGGTACAAGCCAGAAAACCTGTGACTAGAAAGATTTACCATAAAATATGGAAAAGATATATCTGTTGGTGTGAATCCAAGGGATTCTCATGGAGTAAGATTAAAATTCCTAGGATCCTTTCCTTTCTCCAAGAAGGTTTGGATAAGGGATTGTCAGCGAGTTCTCTAAAAGGACAGATTTCTGCTTTATCTGTCTTGTTACACAAACGACTGGCAGCTGTGCCAGATGTTCAAGCTTTTGTTCAGGCTTTGGTCAGGATCAAGCCTGTTTACAGACCTTTGACTCCTCCCTGGAGTCTAAATTTAGTTCTTTCAGTTCTTCAAGGGGTTCCGTTTGAACCCTTACATTCCATAGATATCAAGTTGTTGTCTTGGAAAGTTCTGTTTTTGGTTGCTATTTCTTCTGCTAGAAGAGTTTCTGAATTATCTGCTCTGCAGTGTAATCCGCCCTATCTGGTGTTCCATTCAGATAAGGTTGTTTTGCGTACTAAACCTGGTTTCCTTCCAAAAGTTGTTTCCAACAAGAATATTAACCAGGAAATAGTTGTGCCTTCTTTGTGCCTGAATCCAGTTTCAAAGAAGGAACGTTTGTTACACAATTTAGATGTAGTCCGTGCTTTAAAGTTCTATTTAGAAGCAACAAAGGATTTCAGACGTCTTCTCTGTTTGTCGTTTATTCTGGCAAGAGGAGAGGTCAAAAAGCTACTGCTACCTCTCTTTCCTTTTGGCTGAAAAGCATCATCCGATTGGCTTATGAGACTGCCGGACGGCAGCCTCCCGAACGAATCACAGCTCACTCTACTAGGGCTGTGGCTTCCACATGGGCCTTCAAGAACGAGGCTTCTGTTGATCAGATATGTAAGGCAGCGACTTGGTCTTCTCTGCACACTTTTGCCAAATTCTACAAATTTGATACTTTTGCTTCTTCGGAGGCTATTTTTGGGAGAAAGGTTTTGCAAGCCGTGGTGCCTTCTGTTTAGGTAACCTGATTTGCTCCCTCCCTTCATCCGTGTCCTAAAGCTTTGGTATTGGTTCCCACAAGTTATGGATGACGCCGTGGACCGGACACACCAATGTTGGAGAAAACAGAATTTATGCTTACCTGATAAATTACTTTCTCCAACGGTGTGTCCGGTCCATGGCCCGCCCTGGTTTTTTAATCAGGTTTGAAAAATTTCTTTCTTTAACTACAGTCACCACGGCACCCTTTAGTTTCTCCTTTTTTTCTCCTGTCCGTCGGTCGAATGACTGGGGGGGGCGGAGCCTGGGAGGGACTATATGGACAGCTTTTGCTGTGCTCTTTGCCATTTCCTGTTGGGGAGGTGAATATTCCCACAAGTTATGGATAACGCCGTGGACCGGACACACCGTTGGAGAAAGTAATTTATCAGGTAAGCATAAATTCTGTTTTTGTGAAGACATATTAATCTTCTTATATACTTCTCTTATCCATATCGCTAAGGGTTCAAGTGCAAGATTAAAAAGTAAGGGGGAAAGCGGGCACCCTTGTCTAGTACCTTTTTTTTAATAATATTCCCAGTTAATAGACCATTAATCAATAAATATGATATTGTGTTTCTATATAAATTTTGAATAAATTGTAGAAATTGGTTTTTAAAACCAAATTTTTCTAGGACCTTAAACAAATATTCCCATTCTATCGAATCAAAGGCCTTCTCGGCATCCAATGTAAGTAGCGCTACATCATGTTTTAATTGTTTTCCTCTAGTAGTTTCTATATTCTAAATATAGTCTAAAAAAGTTGTTACTTTGCGAATATTTTTAGACGACTTTCTTGATACTAGGAAACCTGTCTTGTCAGAGTGAATAACATTATCCAGACAACCCATTTATCTAGTAGCTATGATAGAAGATAGGATTTTATAATTTGCATTTAATACAGAAATCGTTCTATATGAGGCTGGATCCTCTAGTTTTTTGCCTTTCTTCGGTATTAGGAAAATATTTGCTGCTGAAAAATAAGCTGATATTGGACTATTATGTGAAAAATAATTGTTCAACAGCTTTTCTAATATCGGATTAATTTCCTCTATGAAAATTTTAAGATATTCTGCCAGTAGACAATCTGGATCAGCTACTTTGTTTGGTTTAGCTTCCTTTATCGCTTTTATGATCTCTTGATTTGTTATGGGGGTATTGAGAGCTATCAATTGTTCTTATGTTACTTTAGGTATTTTAACTTGAGCCCAGAAGTCCATTTGCTTTTGGTTATCACTCTTTGTATTCGTATATAGCTGCTGGAAATAGGAGTAAAAAATATTACTGATATCTTTTAACTTGGTATACCTCTGTTCTCCTTTTTTAACAGCTAGTATATAGTTTCTCTTTTTCCTATTATTAACTAGATTGGCCAGGTATTTGGCCGAGCAACCGTAAAAACCCTTAAATTTTATATTTACTTTTAAAGGGACAGTCAACACCAGATTTTTTGTTGTTTTAAAAGAAAGATAATCCCTTTATTACCCATTCCCCAGTTTTGCATAACCAACACTGTTATAGAAATACACTTTTTACCTCTGTGATTATCTTGTATCTAAGCCTCTGCAGACTGCCTCCTTATTTCAGTTCTTTTGACAAACTTGCATTTTAGCCAATCAGTGCTCACTCCAGGGTAACTTCACTTGCATGAGCTCAATGTTATCTATATGAAACACATGAACTAATGCCCTCTAGTGGTCAAAATGCATTCAGATTAGAGGCAGTCTTCAAGGTCTAAGAAATTAGCATATGAACCTCCTAGGTTTAGCTTTCAAATAAGAATACCAAGAGAACAAAGCAAAATTGGTAATAAAAGTAAATTGAAAAATTGTTTAAAATTACATTCCCTATTTAAATCATGAAAGTTTTTTTGGACTTGACTGTCCCTTTAATTCTTCCTCCCGTAATCTTTGCTTTAAATCAATATCTCTCTCCTGTCTTGCTCTAGTATAATTTCCCCAGTTTATATTAGATGGATGATTATGATATTTCCTATATGCATTTTTAACTTGATTTGCCAATTGTATCTCTCTAGTTAATGCCTTTTTTTCCTCGTGTACATATATGATTTAATTTCCTCCGCAGCACTGCCTTTGATGCTTCCCAGAATGTTTCTATTTTATTTAAATAAGCAATGCTGTGGGTGCAATAGTCCCTCCATTTCTGTTTCAGCCAATAAGAGAATCTCGAGTTATTATAGAGATAACATGGAAAAGGAATAGTTTGATTTCCAGATTTAGGTCTAGTACCCAGAGAGAGTGTAAGTGAAATAATGGCAATCTGATATAGAGAAATCACTCAATTTTTAAAATGGAGAGGGATTCAGCTACCAATAAGAAATCTATTCTTGAAAAAAGATTTATGGGTTTTAAATTCACAGGAGAACACTCGTGCGTTTGGATTTTTAATCCTCCATATGTCAACTAATTTGAGTTTATGGCACAAATTCTTAAAATATTTAGCATATTTATTGTGTTCTTTCATATTTTTCTTAGAAAATCTTTCCAATTCAGGGCATAGAGACATATTAAAGTCACCTCCTAAAATGAGGTTGTGTGATATAAATGGGAATAGCTTACCCTTGATTTTTTCCCAAAATTCTTTGGTAAATATATTCGGGGCATAAATATTACAGAGTATATATTTCACTTAATTAACTTGTATATGTAAAATAATATAGCTTGCATCTGTATCTAATTCTGTTTTCATAATCTCGTAATTTAAATTCTTACTTAAATGGATGGCTACTCCTGATTTTCTATTGACACAGGGTGTTGCTATCACCTGACCTACCCATTTTGATTTTAGTTTGAGGATCTCAATTTCTTTTAAGTGTGCCCCCGATGATCCAGGAGAGAATATTTAAACTCATATCTCTATTTCCCCAAAAAACATTATAGCATTAAAATCAAGCTCTCCATAGGGTCCTACTCAATGGGGGTGCGGGGGGTGAAGGAGAAAAAAAAAGGAATAATAAAACAAGAAAAACAAATATATATCTCTAACTCGTATATTCCAATTATATCTCATTATCTCCCAAACACATTAATAATACCCTATCTTATCATACTTCCGGTCCCTTCTATCAGCCAGAACCCCTTTCCTTTAAGATTATATATTCTTTTGCTTTATCAGCTTCGGTAAACATATGTGTGTACCCATTTTCCTCTACTATAATTTTTGCTGGATACAGCATATGTGCTTTTATACCCTTTTCGATCATTGCAGTACATACTGAAGCCATTATCTTTATTTTTTGGGCTGCCTCAATGGAAAAATCTTGAAACATTAGTATTTTTTTTACCCCCTAAGATGAACTCATCAAATATCCTGAATAGTCTCTATTTCTTTTACAAGATACGATGAGTCCACGGATTTCATCCTTACTTGTGGGATATCGCCTCCTGGTCAGCAGGAGGAGGCAAAGAGCTCCACAGCAGAGCTGTATAAATAGCTCCTCCCTTCCCTCCCAACCCAGTCATTCTCTTTGCCTGTGTTAGTGATAGGAAGAGGCAAAGTGAGGTGTTAGTTTAGATTCTTCAATCAAGTGTTTATTATTTTTAAAGTAGTGCCCCTGAGTACTGCTTTGTGCTGAGGTGTAGCCTAGACCAGATCAATCTCTTCAGTAAAAAAGAGAAGCATCTGGTGGCTTTAAGGCAATAGGAGCTGGTGTGATTTTATTCTCACTGCGCCTCCTATACATATTTGCTGCCCTAAATACAGATAGCCTAAGCACATTTAACTCAGGCTTATCTTATTCCACAGGGCTATGGGAGGGAGAGGACCTCTGAAAACGGATTGCCATGCTGTCGCACAGCTTTTGAGGTAAGTGCTAACTTTTTATTCTGGGTCATAGATCTCAGAAAAGTGGAGCACTGTACTTAATGGTAAGAACTCCTGTATTCTAAAGGAGAGACCTTTCCGACAGTATTTCCTTAGCAGGGGCTACAGGACGATGTGCAGCAGGCTGGTATTAGATACGGACAGCTGCATCTTTTTTATTATACTTATTGCACTGTTATTTACATTGGGCTGTGTTGTGGAGATGACAGACACAGTAGAAAACTTGCCCCCATGTTTTTCTGACGGCTCCATTGGCCTTTTAACTCAGTCTAAGACTATTAGTCAGTATTTATTAGCAGAGTTTTAGTTTGATGCGCACTTGATGGGCTAAGGAGCTCGCTTTTTCCTTGGGGGATCACTCGAGCTGTGGGTACTTTATTTTTAGTGTGGATTGATACTGAAGCAGTACCCGAGTTTCGTTTACAGCTGTCGGTTCCCGGTGACGTAGTTATTAAATCAATGATACTTATAGAAAGACCGGGAACTGCAGGTGAACACGCCCACGATGGGCGGAGCCTTGTGGCCATTTTCTATTATGATGCGCAGTTTGTTCTCTGTGGCTATTGTCAGTATAAACATAGGGGACACGTGACTGCAAAGGGACACTGTGTGCTATGAGTTGGGCTCTAGGCATAGGCATGAGCCAGCAGCTGGTTCTTTTACTCCCGGTTGTTTAGTAACAATGGCGACCGGGAGGGGAAGTTGACTAAAGATGTTAGTAACGCCCAAGAGGGGCGGAGTTATCTGTACATAGTGGCAATGCCTTCCTCCATTAGATACCGGAGGGTAGAGCATTGCAGTGGCTAAGGATGAGTCTATACCACGCTCTAGATATACTGTGCGACATATGGTCTAACAAGGGTCAGTATCGCACATTGTATATAAACTCTCCTGTTTAATGTATTTGCTGTTTAATATTTAAAAATGTGCACACTTAAAGTATATTTCTGACTCCCATGCGGTGCTCTGCGGTTCCTTGCATATGGAGTTGTGGGTGCAGGACATGGTTTATTTATGTACATCGCAATGGCTATTTCAAGCAAAGCCAGCCGGTGTTTCCTCATGGGCCACTCTGTTGCCCCACATGTCAAAGGCTGAATGCTCTACATTTAGAAGGTTCTAGTAGATGATATAAGAAACCTTAAAGTGATAGTAACAGCTTCCTGTGTAAGCTTTCTTTATAGGTTTACGGCTGTTTATGGTTGCTTCATCCTTTGTGATGTAGGATGGTACACTATAACACAGAAATTACTTTTGGATTTAAAGAGACAGTAACGTTTTGTGCTGGGTACCTTATGAATATATGTATTTTGGCTGGTTGCGTGTTAGTTCATCTTTTGTGACAAAGGATGGATCAAACGCACACAGGAGTGGGGTTGTTTTCTACAGAAACAGTATCGTTCCTATGTAACTTGGGGACAGATAGTTCAGCATGCTAAGGCACTGTGGCTCAGCCCTGGGGCATCCCAAGGGTTGCGTGTTCGATCCCCGGCAGGGTACACTCAACCTTTCATCCTTCCGGGGTTGATAAAATGAGCAGCGTCTTGAGACCCTTAGGGGTGATTAGCCGCGCTTCCAAGTACCCATTACTTATAAAGGGGCATGTAACACATTTTGAAGCTTGCTACTGCCTTTATTACAGACGATTATTTGCAGGTATTCAACTGGCAAATAAGAGTTCGGGTTCTAGCCCGCAGGGCCTTATGGCTATGGCCTGGGTCCGTGGATGTGTCTTCTAGACCACTCTTCTTATTATTTCTTACAAGGGTAAGACCTTGTTCGGACTTGCTCTGCAGGGGATCATTTTTGATATCCTGAGAGGTAAGGGCCATTTTCTCCCGCAATAAGATGATTAAACTTGAGGGACGACAGAGTAATTTTCTGTCCTTTCGGAATTTCTCAGGAATTGTTTCCTCTTTCTCCGCTAAGCAGGAATATCCTAAGTTTGCATGGAGGCCCAACCTTTCTTGGAAACCCAAGCAAACTAAGAAGCCTGAGATTGTTCCAGGGGTATAAATTTGAATTCAAAGATTTTCCCCCCGTCGGCAGGTTCCTTCCTTCTAGATTATCTGCAGATCATATGCAAGGAGAGGCGTTCTACATTGCGTAGAGTGATCGTTCCTGTTCCAGCACGGGAACAGGGTCAGGGTTTTTTACTCATATCTATTTGTGGTTCCCGAAAAAGAGGGAACCTTCAGACCAATCTTGGACCTCGAGAGTCTACACAAATTTCTAGAGTTCCATGGTCCCGATGGAAACTACACGTTCCATTCTACCACTGATTTAAGACAGTCAGTTCATGACCACAGTGGATCTAAGGATGCATTCCTACGTGTTCCCATTCACAGGGACCATTCCAAGTTTCTAAGGTTTGCATTTTAGCAAACACTTCAGTTCATGGCCTTACCTTTAGGTCTGGCCACTGCTCCGAGAATATTTACACCTTTACAACTATGTATGCTCAGGTGATGGAACGGGGATTATGAAGACCTGTCTCCTCTGATAACTCTAGATCAGGAGACAAGGGATTCTCTTCAGTGGTTATCTCTGAATCATCTATCCCAGGGAACCTGCTTTCGCAGGCCGGCTTGGGAAATTCAACAGACGCCAGCCTTCTGGAGTGGGGAGCTGTCTGGAAATCCTTGAGGGCTCAGGGACTTTGGTCTCAGTCAGAGTCGGTTCTCCCTATAAACTTTCTAGAACTGAGAGTGACTCATTGCACTTCTGGCCTGACTTCGGTTAGCCGCGGCCAATCTTGTCGAGTTCCAGTCGGACAATATGACTTCTGTGGTTTACATCGATCCTCAAGGGGGAACAGGAAGTTCCCTAGCGATGACAGAAGTATCCAAAATGATTACATGGGCGGAGACCCATTATTGTTGCCTGTCAGCAATCCACATCCCGGGTGTAGACAATTGGGAGGCGGATTTCTTGAGCAGACAGACGTTCCATCCGGGGGAATGGAAACTCCATCCGGAGTTGTTTTCCAGCCTGATCCTCAAGTGGGGATAGCCAGATTTGGATCTGTGGGCATTTCGAAGGAATGCCAACCTTCTGAGATACGGGTCGAGATCCAGGGACCCCCAGGCGGTCTTAATAGAGGATCTGGCGGTTCCTTGGAACTTCAATCTAGCATACTTGTTTTCCTCTGTTTGCATTTCTTCCTCGGATTATTGCCCGACTCAAACAGGAGAGGGTGTCGGTGTTACTCATAGCACAGGCATGGCCTCAAAGAATTTGGTATGCTGGCCTGTTAGAGATGGCATCTCTACCACCTTGGAGACTGCCGTTGAGGATGGATATTCTCATTCAGGGTCTCTTCCTTCTTCCAAAATCTAGCTTTCTGAAGCTGTCTGCATGGAGCTTGCATGCTTCATTGTATCCAAGCGTGGGTTCTCTGATCCGGTCGTGTAGACCTTGATGCAGGCTCATAAGCCTGTACCTAGAAAAATCTACCAGAAGGTTTAGCGTAGATACTTTTATTGGTGTGAATCCAAGGGCTACTCTTGAATTAGAGTTAGGATTCCTAGAATTTTGTCTTTTCTCCAGGAAACTCTGGAGAGGGTTTTTTATCTGTTAGTTCCCTAGGGGGTCAAATTTCGGTTCTATCCATTTTTGTTTCACAAATGTCTAGCAGGTGTTCCGGATGTGCAATCTTTTGTCAGGCCTTGAATCAGGCTTGTGTTCAATCCAGTTACTCCTCCAGGAGTCTTATTCTAGTTTTCAGAGTTCTTCAAGGGGCTTCGTTTAGGCCTATGCATTCCTTGGTTACCAGGATGCTATCTTGGAACGTTCTTTTTCTGGGTGCTGTTTATTCTGCTCGAGGAGTCTCAGAGCTCTCAGCGCTATGGTGCAAATCTCCGTACTTTATTTTCCACTCAGATAAGGTAGTGCTTAGAACAAACTTAGGTTTTCTTCCTATAGTCGTTTCGGATAGAAACGTTAACCAAGAAGTTGTTGTTCCTTCCTTGTGTTCTGATCCTTCTTTCGAGAAGGAGAGACTTCTTCACAATTTAGATGTGGTTCGGGCCCTGAGGTTTCTCTTCAGGCGGCTAAGGGCTTTCGTCAGTCCTCTTCCTTTTGTATTTTTTTCTGGCAGTTGTAAGGGTCAGAAAGCTACGGCTTCTTCTCTTTCTTTGTGGAGGAAGAGTTTCATACGTCTTGCATATGAGACTGCTGGGCAGCACCCTCCTGAGAGGGTTTCGACTCATTCCACTAGGGCTGTGGCTTCTTCATGAATGATGTTTCTGTTGAACAGATTTGAGAGGCTGAAACTTGGTCCTCTCTTCCCACTTTATTCGAGTTTTACAACTTTTATACTTTTGCCTCTGATGAGGCGGCTTTTGGGGACATTTTTTCAAGCAGTGGTGCCTTCCGTTTAGGTTCCCTGTCTTGTCCCTACCCTTTCATCCGTGTACTATAGCTTTGGTATTGTATCCCACAAGTAAGGATGAAATCCGTGGACTCATCGTATCTTGTAAAAGAAAAGGAAATTTATGCTTACCTGATAAATTTGTTTCTTTTACGATATGATGAGTCCACGGCCCGCCCTGTTCTATGTGACAGGTTATTTAATTTTTTGTTAAACTTCAGACACCTCTGCTCCTTGGCATTCCTTTCTTTTCCTAACTTCGGTCCAATAAATGGGTTGGGAGGGAAGGGAGGAGCTATTTATACAGCTCTGCTGTGGAGCTCTTTGCCTCCTCCTGCTGACCAGGAGGCGATATCCCACAAGTAAGGATGAAATCCGTGGACTCATCGTATCGTAAAAGAAACAAATTTATCAGGTAAGCATAAATTTCCTTTTTGTCTTGGAATCTTAGTAATTTAAAAATACACATTCTAGGTTTTAAGCTATTATTTTCATTTGCTCTCTTAGACCCTGTTCTATGAGCTCTTTCAATGGGTAAGGGTAAGAGATGGGGAGAAAATCCTAGTGCTAAGGGAAGTACTTTACTTGTAAATTCCATTAAAACTGAATATTTTGGGGTTTCTGGCAAGCCTATTAATCTTATATTATTTCGCCTAGAGTAATCCTCCAGGCAAGTTTGCATATTTTGGAGTTTGGTTACATGCATTGTTAAAGTTGATTCCTGTGAGTTGACTAGGTCCTCCAAATCAGATATTCTACTCTCTGCTTCTGCCATTCTACTGACAAATTGTTTAACGTCAGCATTTAAAGACATTAAAATGATGATATTCCTGATAGCTCTTTTTTAAACATATCAAGTTGAGGGTAAAAAGATTATTCAACTGAAGTACAAGGGCTTGAGTATCAAATGGAGCTGAGTGCACTTCAGTAAAATCAGAGCTAACATCAGTAACTCTGGCTTTCCTATCTTTAGATTTATCAGGCATTATGGGCGAATGCTGCTTTGTCTGTGTTACAAATTTTTCAATTTAAGGAAGTTCATACATAACAACAACAAATAGCAGTGCTCCACTTATGGGAGTTGGGTTTTTATACCCAATAAGTACAAATCAAGTGAAAGGAAAAAAGAAAGAGTAAATGTGCAATATTTTATTTTTTGTGTGTGGGAGTGCCTACTGTGTAAGCTCGTGCAATATTTTAGTTACTTGTATGTGTTTTTTACCTACTAACTTATGGCCTAGACTAAAATGTTATCTAGTTACCAGTGTCAATGTCAAAGATTTAAGAAAACTTGACTTTATTGATGGATATTTCCAGACAGTCACAGTATGAAAAATATAACTAGTCTATTTGCTCCACCTAAAACTTAAATCATCTTAGAATTTTCAGGATAGTTATCAGGTCTAATGTAAAACAAGTTATTTAAGACAAGATTAAGATCAACAAGCCTTAGGTAGGTCACTTAGTATAAACCTTTATAACCTTTTATCTAAAACTATCAGCACGTCTGTAATTTTATTTATAGCCTTTAGGCTATATCCCTTTATGTTTTATGTAAGATGGTCTTTTATCTATTATTGCCCCCTCAACAGACAAAATAAGGAAGAAACCTATGAACAACAGCAAAACATCTATAATGTCAGACAAATTATTTAAGCCAAGATTAAAATACACAAGTCTTAGGTAGATCACTTAGTATAAACCTTTATAAACTTTTATCTAACATTAAGAAAAAAATCTGTAGTTTTATTTGTAACCTCTTGTAGTCAATTACTACATTACCATTTTAGCCTTTGGGATATATCCCTTTATGTTTCTTTTGCAATATATGACGAGTCCACGGATTTCGTCCTTATGGGATATCGCCTCCTGGTCAGCAGGACGAGGCAAAGAGCGCACCACATCAGAGCTGTATATATAGCTCCTCCCTCCCCCCCCAGTCATTCTCTTTGCCTGTGTTAGTGATAGGAAGAGGCAGAGTGAGGTGTTAGTTTTAGATTCTTCAATCAAGAGTTTATTATTTTTTAAGTAGTACCACAGTGTGCTACTTTGTTCTGGGGTGTAGCCTAGACCAAATCAGTCTCTTCAGTTCAAAAAGAGAAGCATTTGATGGCTCTAAAGCAATGGGAACTGGTGGGACATAATTCTCACTGCGCCTTCCATACTGTGTTGCTACCCTTTTTGTGATGGCCTAAGCTGGATCTAACTCAGGCTTCATCTTTTCTGCAGTACTATAGGAGGGAACCTATGGACCTCTGAACCCTGCTGAGGCTGTCCTGCTGTCGGGCGGCATGAGAGGTAAGTGCAGATTTTATTTCTCTACAGGAAGATTCCTTAAGGGACATAGCTAACTTTTTTTGCACTACTTGCTGCTAGGAGAATCAGGGGCTCTGTCAGTAAGGAGCTTTTTCCCTGACAACATTTAGCTGCCTGGGCCATGCTACTACTGGAAGAGTGTGTTAATGCAGCGACCTTATTAGGTCTTATTGACAGTCAATGTTAGGGCAACGATGTGGTGGTATACTCGACTATTTATTTATACTTTTGGTCGAGGGTAGAGTGTGTTCTTGTCTCCCGGTGTCTATGTAAAAAAAAAAGGGAAGCTTAATGGTGACCGGGAGCTTCCGTATAGGTAACGCCCACGATGGGCGGAGTTACCTTCCCGCGGTTGCTTTGGACTATTTTCCATGGTTTACTTCCTGGCTAATGTGCAGTGAACTTAATAGACTATGTAATTCGTAGGAGATATGTTATGTATAACAGTTTGAAGCGGTGGCGATAAATAATGGGTTTTAGTGGCCTTCCCGCTTTCCATGCAGGGCACTCTCCCTCACATATATGGAATGGTGACACATGACATCGCGTATTTTATGTACTTAGTGATGTGTTTTGAAAAACAATGTTAACTCTTTAATTGATATTTTCTGTGCAGCAGAAATAAGAGTTTTATTAAAAAAAAAAAGAGACAATCCTTTTTTGGGGAGTATGTCCACATTCCAGGAATGGCCACAAAATATTAAGGCCTACATGGTGTACCTTTGGGACCTAGTGGGAGACGTGGGATACTGGCAAGCTGGAGTTTTAAAGTGTTCAATTCCACATGCTACTATGTTTTCTTCCCAAGTGGAAGCTAACCTTACTAGAACTCTTTTTCTCCTGGTTGGCCCTGGCTCTATATTCTATTTTTTACTCTTCTCGGCTGGAGAGGCTGGGTAGTCTTCCTAGGATTAGAGTGGTTTTTAGTTCGGCTACATGAACCACTGCTTCCTTGGAGGGTATTTGCATCCTTTTACGGTGCAGGAGGGGATGTACCCTAGGCTCCCAACGACATCAAGTCAGGTATTTTCTTACCGTCCCTAGAGTGACAGCAATTCGACTGATAAGGTTTTTGGGTTAGAAGGTCCTATGGATATTTTCTAGGATCGACTTAAGACTCCTGAATTTGCTAAATTCATTTTTTACTGATGCTCCTCAGCAGATTGCTAACTTAGCTGTGGAGATTTCAGTTTTTATATCCTAGCCGCAGGTTTTTTTTGATGGCCTGCGAACATGAGGATTGTGTTTAAAGGACACTGCTCCTTATTTTTATGGCCTCTTGTGATACATGATTCTAGTGAGGGTCAGACTATCATTTTTCGTCCAGACTTGGAGAAGTGACATCCAAGATCCTTGGGCAATAGATAGAGTATCTCAGGGATACAAACTGGAATTCAAAAGTTCTTCCCCCAGAGAAATATTCCTTCTTTCCTGATTGTCTGTAGACCAGATAAAAGAGAGGCGTTCTTACGCTGTGTAAGAGACCTTTCCTCCATGGGAGTAATTTGTCCCGTTTCAATCCAGGAACAGGGACAGGAGTTTTACTCAATTCTTTTTGTGGTTCCCAAAAAAAAAAGGCACCGTTCCGACCCATTTTATATCTCAAGAGTCTAAACAAGTTTCTCAGAGTTCCATCCTTCAAGATGGAGACTATCCAGACAATTCTTCCATTGATCCAGGAGGGTCAATATATGACTACCGTGGACTTAAAGGATGCATATCTTCATATTCCTATCCACAGAGATCATCACCAGTTCCTGAGGTTTGCCTTCTGGACAAACATTTTCAGTTCATGGCCCTTCCTTTCGTGCTGGCCATGGGACCCAGGATCTTCACGAAGGTTCTAGGTTCGCTCTACTGGCGGTTCTCAGGCCGCGGGGCATTGCAGTGGCACCTTATCTGGATGATATTCTGATCCAGGCGTCGTCTTATCAGCTGACAAAGTCTAATACCGACATTGTTCTATCCTTTCTAAGGACTCACGGGTGGAAGGGGAATCTAGAAAAAAGGTTCACTAATTCCACAGACAAGGGTTCCTTTCCTGGGAACTCAAATAGATTCTATATCCATGAAAATCTTCTTGACGGAAGTCAGAAAGTTAAAGATTCTGAATACATGCCGATCCCTTCAGTCCAATCCTCGGCCATCAGTGGCTCAGATGGAGGTAATTGGATTGATGGTGGTGGCAATGGACATCATTCCGTTTGCTCGTTTTCATCTCAGACCTCTACAACTGAGCATGTTCAGACAGTGGAATGGAGATTATGCAAATTTGTCTCCTCAGATAGATCTGGATTAGGAGACAAGAGACTTGCTTCTTTGGTGGTTGTCGCAGGATCATCTGTCCCAAGGGACATGCTTCCGCAGTTCCTCATGGGTGATAGTGACAACTGATGCCAGTCTACTAGGATGGGGTGCAGTCTGGAATTCGCTGAAGGCTCAGGGTGTGTGGACTCGGTCGGAGTCTCTACTTCCAATCAATATTCTGGGCAATATTCAATGCGCTTCAGGCTTGACCTCAGTTGGCTTCGGCCAAATTCATCCATTTCAGTCGGACAACTTCACGACTGTGGCTTACATCATTCATCAGGGAGGAACAAGGAGTTCCTTAGCAATGACAGAAGTATCCAAGATAATTCGGTGGGCGGAGGCTCACTCTTGTTATCTGTCAACAATCTACATCCCAGGAGTGGACAACTGGGAAGCAGATTCTTTGAGCAGACAGACGTTTCATCTGGGGGAATGGAAACTCCATCCGGAGGTCTTTGCCACCCTGATTCTCAGATGGGGCAGCCCGGAGCTGGAGCTTATGGCATCTCGTCAGAATGCCAAACTCCCGAGATACGGATCCAGGTCCAGGGATCCTCAGGCCGAACTGATAAATACCTTGGCAGTGCCTTGGTCGTTCAACCTAGCTTATGTGTTTCCACCGTTTGCTCTCCTTCCCCGGGTGATGGCTCGGATCAAACAGGAGAGGGCTTCAGTGATTCTCATCGCTCCTGCGTGGCCTCGCAGGGTTTGGTATGCCGGTCTGGTGGACATGTCCTCTCTGCCACCGTGGAAGCTTCCATTGAGGCAGGACCTTCTCATTCAGGGACCCTTCCATCATCCGAATCTAGTTCTCTGCAGCTGACTGCTTGGAGATTGAACGCTTGATTTTATCTAAGCGAGGGTCCTCTGATTCGGTCATTGATACCTTAATCCAGGCACGTAAGCCTGTTACTAGAAGGATTTACCATAAGATATGGTGTAAATGTCTTTATTGGTGCAAATCCAAGGGCTACTCATGGCGTAAGATTAGGATTCCTAGGATTTTATCTTTTCTCCAAGAAGGATTGGAGAAAGGGTTATCAGCAAGTTCCTTAGAGGGACAGATTTCTGCTTTATCTATTTTGCTACACAAACGTCTGGCAGATATTCTAGATGTTAAATCTTTTTGTCAGGCTCTGAATAGATTCAGGCCTGTGTTTAGACCTATTGCTCCTCCTTGGAGTTTGAATTTAGTTCTTAAGGTCCTTCAAGGGGTTCCGTTTGAACCTAGGCATTCCATAAGATATTAAATTATTATCTTGGAAGGTTTTATTTTTGGTTGCTGTTTCTTCTGCTCGCAGAGTTTCTGAGCTTTCAGCATACAATGTGATTTTCCTTACCTTATTTTTCTTTCTGATAAGGTAGTGTTAGGTACCAAACCTGGTTTTCTTCTTAAGGTTGTTTCCAACAAAACTATTAATCAAGAAATTATTGTTCCTTCATTGTGTCCTAATCCTTCTTCTAAGAAGGAGCGTCTGTTACATAACTTGAATGTGGTCTGTGCCCTGAATTCTTACTTGCAGGCGACTAAAGAATTTCGTCAATCATCTTCATTATTTGTTGTTTTCTCTGGAAAACATAGGGGTCAGAAAGCTACGGCTACCTCTCTTTCTTTTTGGCTGAAGAGTATCATCCGTTTTGCATAGGAGACTGCTAGACGGCAGGCTTCTGAAAGAATTACGGCTCATTTTACTAGGGCTGTGGCTTCCTCATGGGCATTCAAAGATGATGCTTCTGTTGATCAGATTTGCAAGGCTGCAACTTGGTCGTCTCTTCACACTTTTTCCAAATTTTTCAAATTTGATACTTTTGTCTCGTCCGAGGCTGTTTTTGGGAGAAAGGTTCTTCAAGCAGTGGTGCCTGTCATTTTCTAAGACAGGTCTTTATTTTTGTTATACTTCAGTCACCTCTGCACCTTGGCTTTTCCTTTCTTTTCCTAACTTCAGTCGAATGACTGGACGGGAAGGGAAGGGAGGAGCTATATATACAGCTCTGCTGTGGTGCTCTTTGCCTCCTCCTGCTGACCAGGAGGCGATATCCCATAAGTAAGGATGAAATCTGTGGACTCGTCATATCGTAAAATAAATAAATTTATCAGGTAAGCATAAATTTCCTTTTTTATATAAAAGAGCATTTTCATCTGTTATTACCCCTTCAACAGAAAAAAAATAACTAATAAACATTTGAACAACAGCAAAACATTTTCCTTACCGTTCAATATTTCAGGACATTACTATTTAAATGGTCTTGTTCAGTTTCATAGCTAGAATCTCCTTAATAAGTGGGTAACAATCTCTTAATAAGAATTGTGAGTGAACATTAAAACTGTCTTATTTACTCCACCTATGACTCTACCATTTTCAGGATCCTTATCAACTCAGAAAATGAGTTACTTGAACCAAAATTAGAGCAATGGGCTTTAGATAGGTCACTTAATATAAACCCTTATTTCCTCTTATCCAGTACTAACAGAAGATCTATAGTATTATTTATGTCCCTTTATGATAAATTACCAATTTAACCTTAGGGGTATATCCCATTTTTTTTTATCAAAAAGAACCTTTATATCTCTTATTACCCCCCTCAACAAGTAAAGTAAGGGAGAAACATATAGCAAACCACAAAATATTTTTCTTAATCTTGATATCCAGTATTTCAGCACATTACTATTTTAACTGATATTATAGATATTCATTTTCACCCATAAGATCTCCTGAATGGGTGAGAAAGAGAATCTGAATATGCTAGCCTCTAATTATCTGGGGATCATTTTAGAATTATAGCGTCTCTTATGTTCTCTTGATGATCCACAATTAGGTACCCTTTCATATACTGTGGAGTAATTTTGTCATGTGAGCATCAATCAGCAAAGGTTTTTCTATCTCCAGCCTTATATAGAGATGAGTTACAGTCCTTCTTTAACAATTACAGCATGTAGATAGGGGTTATATCCAGGGCTGAACCCCCGTTTTCTTTCTTTTCCCTCTTTCTCTCTTTTCTTCCTTTTTCCCCCTTTCTTCTCCTAATCCTTGTTTTCACTTTTTCCTCCTTCAATCTTTCCCTTCCTTTCTTCACCCCCTTTTCCTTTGTATGTCCGGAGTATAATAGCTTTTTACCTCCTGGGGCAGACAAAACAGGGGGACTTAACCAGATCTAGACTTGACATGGGTAATAAGAGCCCAATCTTATAGGGAGTTAGATAATTGCACTAGGGCGATATACAATGTGATATAACAGCCCAATTTTATAGGGAGTTAGATAATTGCACTAGGGCGATATACAATGTGTTTACATAGTCTCATTGAAAACATATAGCAATGTTATGCAGAGTAAATATATACAGTTTTTCAAACCGTGTCTTGAAGTGGGAGCCGTCTGTAGTCCTTATATAGGTATTCTGAGGAGTTTGGTGTTGATCTGTAGTGGAATCTTTGAGGTTGTCTGCCAGAGTCCGCTTCAGCTTTTGACCGCCGTGTAGGAGCAGCAGAGCAGGAGCAGCAGACCCGGATCCCTCTGCGCCCATTACCCTCTCGTCCACCTGCAGGCAGCTTGTTTCTGGAGACTGTCATTCCGACTTGTCCACACCAACTCCGTTTGTAGCTTGGCGGTTTCTACTGCTCTACACAACTTTTCTGTAGTTCCCTTTATTTCCACCTTTCACTTCACAGGGCTCTCACTCCGCTCACTGGCAATGTGTATACAGCCACCGCCGTTGTGTATTCCGCTATTTAGAACTTCCTCCACTCCTGGGTGATTTCCCAGCGTGTGCCCAAATTCGCCCTCGTTAGTAACAGGGCCATTAACGTGTGGCGATTGTTCGATCAGCTCCCGTGCTTGCTGCCACTGAGATGCAGCATGTGTCGGAAGCTCCGTCTCTTCCGGACATACTTAATCTTTTTAGCTATGTTTTCACATGTCACAGCTGTGGCTTACCTTAATAATCAAGGGTAAACTCTCAGTTCCTAGGCAATGATAGAGGTCTCCTAAATGTTGTCTTGGGCATAGAAAAATATGTGTATAATCTCTGCAGTTCATATTCCAGGGTGAGCAATTGGAGTTTGTGGTTGCTCTAATGGCTCCTTGGTCATTTTGTTTTACTTACATCTTTCCTCCTCTTGTTCTGTTATCAAGAGTGATAGCCCATATCAAGCAGGTATTGTCATCAGTATTTCTGATTTCTCCAGCTTAGCCTTACAGTACTTGGTTTACAGATCTGGTGCAGATGTCCATTTGTCCTCTGTGGTCTCTTCCTCTGCACAACAACTTTCTTTGTCAAGGTCAGATTTTTTTCATCAGGATCTCAAATCTCTCAACTTGATGGCTTTGGAGATTGAATGCCTTGTTTTAAAACAGAGAGGTTTTTCTTTCATTCAGGCCCGTAAACCTTTTTCTATCACAAGGTTTGGAAGTAATTTCTTTCTTGATGTTTGAAACAGGGTTTTAGCTAGCACTCTTTTGAAATTCCTGGAATTCTTTAATTTCTGCAGGTTTGGGTAAGGGTTTATCTGTCAGTTCTTTTAAAGGGCCAGATTTCAGCACTTTGAGTCTTGTTTCACAAGAAAATTGCTATGCTTCCTGACATTCAGAGTTTTGTTCAAGCTTTAGCCAGTGATTAAACCTATGCACAATTTGGATATTCAGCTTTTGTCTTGAAAGGTTTTGTTTCTTTTAGCAATTTATTCTGCTAGAAGAGTTTCTGAATCGTCTGCTTTTTCATGTGAGCGTCCTTATCTTGTTTTTCACCAGAATAAGACTACGTTTTATTTCTTGCCTAAGGTAGTGTCTTTGGATAACATTAATCGAGAAACTGTTGTTCCATCTTTTTGTCCTAATCCAAAGAATTCAAAGTAGAGACTTCTTCATAATTTGGATGTTGTAAGAGCTTTGAAATTCTATTTGCAGGCAGTTAAAGGGACAGTCAACACCAGAATTGTTGTTTAAAAAGATAGATAATCTCTTTATTACTCATTCCTCAGTTTTGCATAACCAACACAGTTATAATAATACATGTTTTACCTCTGTAATTACCTTGTATCTAAGCCTCTGCAGACTGCCCCTTGTTTCAGTTCTTTTGCAGACTTGAATTTTAGCCAGTCGGTGTTCATTCCTTGGTAACTCCCACTAGTGGTGAAAAACTGTCAAAATGCATTCAGTTTAGAAGCGGCCTTCAAGGTCTAAGAAATTAGCATATGAACCTCCCAGATTTAGTTTTTAACTAAGAATACCAAGAGAACAAAGTTAATTTGGTGACAAAAGTAAATTGGAAAGTTGTTTGAAATTACATGCCCTATTTGAATCATGAAAGGTTTTTTTTTTTTTACTTGACTGTCCCTCTAAGGATTTTAAGCAATCTTCTAGTTTGTTTATTTTTTGTCTCTAGAAAGGGTCAAAAGGCAAAAGCTTTTGATTTGCAAGACTTACTTGGAGGTGGGACAGCCTCCTCCTAAATGTATTACTGCCCATTCTACTATGTCAGTTTCTGCTTCCTGGACTTTTAAAAATGAGGCCTCTGTTGCTTATATTTGCAAAGCAGCTACTTTGTCTTCTTTACATACCTTTATCAAATGCTACTGTTTTGATGTTTCTGCTTTTTCTAAAGATGCTTTTGGTTATATATATTTAAAGTAGATAACCCAAGGTATTGATCTAGGCCCATTTTGTTATATTTTATGCCACCCATTGGCAGTTAAACATAAAAAAATGCAATCAAATACAAAAAAAATCTTTAACTTTTTTTTTTTTTACAAACTTCATGTTTCCTGCTGAAATTTTTTATACACACCTTATGATCATAAGTCAAATGGTTGAAAAAGCTTCCCTAGGATCCTGTGTTCAGAATTAGCAGACATGTATGGGTTTATCCAGGGCCGGTGCTAGGATTTTTGGCCACACAGGCGAGGATACATTTTGCCACCCCCCCTACCCGATTACATACCATCCCATTGCTAGTTAAAGGGATATGAAGCCCACATTTTTTTCTATTATGATTCGCTCTATTACACATACTAAAAAACTTTGCATTATACTTTCAATGGGGGGTTTTTTTGCCTCTTTTTCCTGTAACTGAGTCTATAATGCAGATGTCTCTACTTGTCCTCAGCAAGGGAAATAAGATAAAATTATATTTTGGTCACTCGCTAGACCGGTCTAAAACATCAGATTTGGCTCCTACAAATAAGGAGTGGGAACAATTTGGAAAACAAGTGCATGTTCCAATTTGATATACTACACAGTGATTGTTTATAGCAGTTTACAAGCACATTACAATTAGTCCTAATTGGCCACTTTCAGGGGAAACCAGTGGTCCAGGAAATTTACAGCCTTTTTTTTTTTTTTTTTTTTTTTTTTTTTTATGTACTTAGGTTCAGAATTAGTTTTTCAGCATGTCTAAGGAGTGAGCACAATTTTACAATAAAATCAAAATTAATCATGAATGCATATTGCAATATTATTTCATGAATCTTTGTCCTTTTATATTTTAAAAGCAAAAAATAAATGTCTCTGATAAACTAAATGTGCCATGTTTGTAAGGTAACAAAAGTCTTGTAAAATTAGTGCCCAATGTCAGGTGGCAATATCAAGTACTAATAAGTAGGAAATATTTATTAAATCATTTGTGGGTATTGTCCTTCTAATCTCAACTAATGAGCAATTTATCCTGGTTATTCTACAAAAATATGCATCTCTAAAACAGTTCACGCTCCTGCACAATGCAAATAGTTTGTTAGTGTAATAAAATAAACTCACATCAGTATTGTCTAACACAAGGTCTCCAGATGGCAGCAGTGTATATTTCCCAGTCTTGTCTGTTATGGGGGGTACGTTTTAATTTGTCCAAGAAATGGTAGGTGAGGGGATTCTGTGTGCTGAGCACTGCAGGACAGTTCAAGTATTCATGACCACAGACACAGTTTTAAAATGTTTTACAATTTAATGTGGAACTAACAAGAGAAAATGATGTGTGAATGAGAAACTTCTGTAAATCTACACATTCAAAAAATAAGATTCTTCTATTCTTTGCCTTTATATGTTACCCACATTACACCGACCTGTGCTGGAACCAAGCATCGCTGCGCTGCACAGGGCCCGGTGCGCTTGACACAGCCACTTCAGCTCGCCTCCAGCATTGGGCTCTACAGTCTGCGCGCCACGGACAAACTACAGACATGCAGGCAGGCTAATTTTGTTACCCTCCCTCCCAGGCAGGCAGCCAACACTTTGTGCGCTGCGCTGTGTGAAACTGAGTCTGTGAATCATCGCACCATAATGCTGGTGTGGCCCCTATGATAGCGCTCAACAGTTTGCGCTCTGCAGCATTAGCAAATTAAAATTAAAACAAAATATGCGCACTAAATGTTTCTGGCTAAATAAAAAAAATATATATCAGTGTTGGCTGTTGCCGCTCCAAGATTGCGCCCCTCATGCTTGGGTGCCCTAAGGCGGCTGCTTAACCTGCCTTGTGCAAGCACTGGGCCTGGGTTTATCATTGATTTTGGTAATTTGAATTTTTCTAATAACAGCTCTGCACCACACTGCTGAAAGATTTTTAGACACATTATGGCAGTGGATCCAGGGTTTGTTTGGTATGGCTTAACTCCCTGAATTCTCCCTGAGTTCACTGAGGAGAACCCAGTGTATTGATATAGGCCCATTTTGCCACATTTTATGCCACCAGTTGGCATTTAGAAAATCATAAACCTTTTCACAGACTGTGAGCTTTTCATTGAAATTATTTGAACACAGCTTTGCAGTTAAAAAACAAATAGTTGTAAAAGCTTCTCTAGGATCCCCTGTGTATAGAATTACCAGACATATATAGAGTTGTCATTGGTTTTGATGATAAGAAGGCCGTTAATTGCACCATATTTTTTAATGAAGATTTTTAGACACATTATGACAGTGGGTCCAGGGCCCATTTGGTATGGCTTAACTGCCTCCTAAGTTATATATATATATATATATATATATATATATATATATATATATATATATATATATATATATATATATACCACCCAGGGCATTGATCTATGCCAATTTTGTTATTTGATGCCACCATTTGGCAGTCAGATATATGCCAAATGTGATCATAATTTTTTTCTCAAACTTTGTATTTTTCATTTAAATACATATAACTTTTACAGTCATAATAAAATGTGTTGTAAAAGCTTCTCTAGGATCCCCTGTGTACAAAATTACCAGACTTGTGTGAGTTTGTCATCATTTTGGTAATTAGAAGACCACTAATTGCAGCTGTGCTCCACACTTCTGAAAGATGATTTTTAGATAAGTAATGGCAATGGGTCCAGGACCCATTTGGTATAGCATAACTGCCTAAATTTACAACATTTACCTTAAAATATGGTCCATGGTCACTCATTGGTTTTCGATCACTTAGTGGTCACTCAGTGTTATTGGTCACTTAGTGGTCACCCAATGGTGACTAGTCACTCAGAGGTCACACAATGGCCACCAATCACTGCAGGGTCAATTAGGATACTCCATGATCTTTCAGTGATCATCAAAAAATCACAAGTTGTCACCCAATGATTACCAATTAATAAAAGTTCACTAGTCTCTGAATGATCACTGAGTGACCACCAGTCTCCAGGTGCCAGTCAATCCATGGGCTCTGGTCACTTCAGATACATGGGTTATTAAATAAGCAGTAGTAATTCCTTAGATAATTGGGTCACTTTAGGGAACATCACTCACATGATGCAAGTCTTCTAATGGTCACTCATCAGCCAGCATCCTACAACAGTGTCAATCAGCCAGCATCCTACAATGATGTGAGTCACCTAGTGGTCACTCAGCCAGCAACCCTCAATGGTGTGAATTACCAGCAACCCACAACAACATTAGTCACTCAGCCAACAACCTACAATGACTTTTTTTTTATTTACTGGTCACTTAATCACAACCATTCATCTTGTTCTATCTTTAGTCACTTGGTGGTCACTATTTATTATTATTATTTATTTATTTATTTTTATTGAGGTACTTAAGTCAGGCATACAAAGCAGATTGCCATACATTACAAATGGAAAAATGTACAATCCAACTGAGTTCTATAACAATATGTTATACTTTTTGCACAACTCACAGAGAAAGGAAAAAACAAAAACCAAAGAAAAATAGTTAACAATTATAGGTGGCAAAAATAATACATGGTGCCTTTTCATAAGAAAACCTTCCATAACAAGCCCAAGAGGCCGCTCTTGGACCTTGAGTAAGGGAACATAACTAGGTGTAAGGAAGGGTATCATAACTAGGTGTAAGGAAGGGTATAGTGAAATAATGAGACCACTCTTGGGTCTCAAAATAGTAACCTCAGATTTTATATTTTATTTTTCTATGATTATAGCGTACAGTACCCCCTTATTTATAATCGTATTCTACAACTTTTGGGTCCCCAGAAGGAAAACAATGGCCACTCTTGGACCTTACCCTTAAATGTTCACTGAAAGGGGAGCTTGGTAGGGGGTATAAAATAATAATAAAGCATACAGGGCCGCTCTTGGGCCCTTAAGACTATAATTGAATAACAAACTCTTATAAAGGGGCACAAAAGGAATTATTAGCCGCTCTGGGGCTTTTTATTAGTTGCAATACAGGTTGTAATGGGCATATATATTTAAGAGTTAGAAGTCAAGGTAGCAGAATATTTCTGGGTCTTTTACAAACTTGATAATCTATTTTGTTTAAAGGTTGGTATAGTTGAGAGGGACAAGACTAGCTGTGAAGTAGATGAGTCGCTTACTGTCTAGATTTTGCATAACCAAGCTAAAGCAACTAACCAAGCTGTGGAATCAAGGCCAGTTTATCTTTAAAGATCAGACGGGGAAACACGTTGTGACATCATTGGTGAGGGACCATGTTTTAAGTTAGTTTGCTAGGGGGCGGGTACCACACAAAATATTTTGTAAAATGTAAACCTGCAACCATAAATCTAGTAGATTATAATGTCTGCTATGCAGAGTAATCTAAGTAATCCCCTAGGTTATATAAAATGATTAAACTAAGCATACCTTTGCTGTCTCGGCCACTGACAGCTCAGCATTGAGAGTATAGTACAGTGGGGGGAAAATTACAGACAAAATATATAAAAGCTAATGCTATAACTAGAGATTCATTAAATAATGATGCAAAGAGTTTTACCTAAACTTTGGTTTTATCATATTGTTATAACTGACACAGCAACGGTGTACATATAAATGTATTGCTTGTTTTGTGAATGACCCCTATAACATTCAATAACAGAAACGAGCTAAAGCTGCATGTTTCTATACAGATGACACTGAATATATATCAAATACAATACACTAGCTGCAGGTAGTTGATAAGAGATTATGTAGACATTGCTCAAAATGTGTTGAAGTGTATACTGCAGTGTCCGAACAGAGAGTGTCCCCCAAACCTCAAGCTTTAGGATTCATATATTCTGAGTGTGAACAAATATATAAAGTTTAGTTGCAAGGTGAAGAGTCCATGTAGTGGGAATAATTATAAAATAAAACAGACCCAATGTTTATCTATAAACGGCCTAGGGAATATTAAATGACACCACTTTCGTTATCTTCCTGAATCTGCCAGGCTGACATAGGAAAAATAATTTGTATATACAATCACAACTCTAAAGTTCTATAGGAACTGTACAGGCATGATACATAGGTAATGTAAATATAAGGAACATGTTACTATGTCTGCAAACAATCACACATGAATAAAATCAGGAACCAACAGATGATGCTAAATAAATAAAGTCCCCCGGTCCTCAGGCTTAGTTGCCGTCATTAGGGTTTATGTGCTGTAAGTTCAGGCAGATAAATCAAGTGAAACTTCAAGATAAAGAGTCCTACTGAATCCTCTGTATCATTAGCATTTGCGTGCTAAGTGCTAGTCATCCTACACCAAATCGCGAGGCTAGGTGAATCCGCTTGGTAGTTCCCACAGTAGGTGTATCGACAAAGTGTCTCTGGGGCAGACCAAGACACCTAAATGGCATAGAGCACACCCTGTCCCTGGCTCCACATCCCATGTCAGACAAAGCTGGAACAAGTTGTGCTCATTCTGTGGTAGGGCAAAGGAATTTGCACACTCTCTCTAGTAGCATGAGGCTCTGCAGGACACCCTGACAGCACGGAATCCTCCAGCACCAGCTCGTTACAAATGGCTCCATCCGCATCATCTTCAGGGAATCTCCAGCCCCCGACAATCCCCAGTCTCAAGGCACTGGGAGACGGCAGAGCCCATCAGGACATCCTCCCCCAGAAACGGCGTCTCCTCCACACACAGATGTCTGCAGCGCTTGAAGTCACTCACTGGTGTCTGATCTTCATGGTCTTCCACCATGGGGCTCACAGTTGGCTCTGCAAAGGGTCTTCGAGTATCAAAGGTGGGATGTGGGGTTATCTTTGCGCACCTTATACCCTCATGAACAGACGGGTGCACAATATTTTCCTGATACTGAGTGCCATGCGGGGAGATATGTTGTGGATTACGATTAGCGAAGGAGTTATATTTTCTTGTATAGGCGGCTTCTCAGGGCTCTGGGCTTATGGAGAGTTGCGTTCTGCGGATTGCTCGAGATTCAGTTGTAGTGGTGTTAGCAAGGCTCTTAAGATACTCAGCAGATCCTGGTAATGCTGAGAAATTAGCGATTGGATCTTCTGTTCCCAGATTTCAACTGCTTCCATATTAGCTAGTCTGTATTGCTCTCTTTTGCCACAGGAGAAATTGCCCAGATTAAGTGCAGAACAGGCAGTGTAATAGTTAGAAAAAGAGTTGCTGTTGAAAGAACTAGCAGTGTCTTGCGGTAATCACTGCTCTGTAACGACAGGGACACTCAGGCACCCTGCCGGGGGGTTAAGTGGTAGGCCGCAGCCCATAACATGATCTGGTAAACTGAATCTGGCATCAAGTCTAGTAATATTGATACTGTTCAGAAGAGTTCTCCTTACTGCACAAAGCTTAGTCGCATATAATACTCAATGTATCTTTAGTAAGGAGATTTTGTGCAGAATAGTACAAAGGCTTGAAGGAGCAGATAGTTTAGCAACCTATCATGCCGCCTGCGGGAAGTTCCCCCCATTATTATACTTTATTTATGAAGCGCCATCATATTCTACAGCGCTGTCCATGGATACAGTTCATTTAAATAAAACAATAATATTAAACTTGTAAGAGACAGGACAAAATTTACAAACACATACAGGAGGAATTGAGGGCCCTATTCTCGTGGAAACTTACAATCTAGAAGGGTAGGAGGTTGAGAAACAGGAGGAGAGGACTGCAAGATTGAATGAGGGAAATGTTTTTATGTAAGAGAGAAATTATTGAGTTGGGTGGTAGGCTTCTCTGAACAGAAAAGTCTTCAGAGAGCATTTAAAGGAAGAAAGATTAGGGAAAAGCCTGACAGCACGAGGGAGAGTGCTCCAGAGGGTAGGTGCTGCACGACAGAAGTCCTGCAGTCTAGCATGAGAAGAGGTGATAGTCACAGATGCAAGGAGCAGGTCATTGTTGGATTTTAGTGGGCAGGCTGGAGTATACTTGTTGATTATAGAGGATAGGTAGAGGGGAGTGGTGTTGGTGAGCACTTTGTATGCAAGGGTGAGAATTTTGAATTTAATTCTGCTGTTAATGGGGGAGCCAATTAAGGGACTCGCAGAGAGGTGCAGCAGATACAGAGTGACGGGAAAGGTGGATCAGCCTGGCCAAGGCATTTAGGATGGATTGAAGGGGGAGAGGAGGGAATGAGGAAGGCCAGTAAGTAGGTTATGGCAGTAGTCAAGTTGGGAAATAACTATTTACCCAGTGACCGCCAGTTACCCCAACCAAGTACACTTGAGTCACTCAATAGGCAGCAGTCATTTCTTAGATAATTGGGTCTCTTTGTGAACACCACTCACATGATGTGAATTATCTAGTGGTCACTCAGCCAGCATCCTAAAATTATGTGAAGCACCTTATGGTCACTCAGCCAGTATTCTACAATGATGTGAATCATCTAGTGGTCACTCAGACATCAACCTTTAATGGTGTGAATCACCAGCATTACAGAACAACATAAGTCACTCAGCCAGCAACCTACAATAACCTTTGTCATTTACTGCTAACTCAGTTACAACCAGTCAAATTGTTCTAACTTGGTGGTACTAATTTTCAAGTGACTTCCATTCACACTAGCCAAGTACTTAAATACAAGCTGCAGTATAACCTAAAACTATACAGAGTTAATAAAAGTTATATATCTGCTCACTCTTCATTCTATGTCAGGAAAGTAGTTTGCATAAATTTGAATAAAAATGTTCCAGAGATGTCTTGCAAGTAAAAACATTTCTATTTAACATACTCGTTTAGGTCTATTTAGCCAAATGTGCAGATTTGGGGGCTGAGTACCGTTTATATTTCGGTCACATGAAGTATCAAGATAAGGGTAGACAAATAACTAGAATAAACTTTTCTTGCATTACAGGCCTAAAAACTATCAGCCCTTTGTTACACATGGAAAGAGTTTACAGCTGCACTGACAGCTGAGAAATAACATGGACATTTAAAAAAAATGTCATGAGGTCCTTTGGGCAAAGTACCTAATAAGCAGCCTGATCCAGCCTGTTACTGGAGTTCATTAACAGGTTTTTAATGCATTTTCTTGGGAAGTTATATTTGGTTTTAGTACCCTACTATGACATACAGAAAACAACTAGTGTTAGAAGCCAGCATGGAAAGCTGAGGTTAGACCCCAAATACCAGAGGTGACAGATTTGTGCTTATCTTTATGAGGGTAATAGCTGTACTTAAAGGACCACTTAATACAGTAAAATGTAATAACTGACAAATATACACACAAACCCCCCACCAATGTCATAACATTTACTTTGAATTTGAAATGAGCAAGAGAATCATTTCTGGCAACTTTCAAAGTTAATTCAATGCCCCTGTATCATGTGACAGCCATCAGCCAATCACAAAATGCATAGATGTACATACAGTGAATTCTTGCACATGTTCATTAGGAGCTGGATCATCAAAGTGTGCAAATAAAAAGAATGTGCACGTTTGATGGAAGTATATTGGAAAGTTGATATAAATTGCACACTCTTATCTTAATAATGAAACTTTAATTTTGACTTTAGTGGCCCTTTAAGTCCACCATTTTGTTAATAGCATCTACACACGTTCACACAATTACTTATATATAATATATCTGAGCTTGGCAATTTTAAAAAAATCTAGAAACCAGACCAAAAATTTGAGAATCAGGCCATTTTTGTTCTCATGGTCAGGGTACATATGTATATAGGAAAAATAAAAACTTCCATATTCAAATAAATATGTGTGTATAAACGGCTACTAACAAGGAAATATGCACTGTGATGTCGTGCAATTAACACAGGCTGGGCTTTGCAGTCTCCAGCTGACTGTCGTAAGTGTTGGCTCCCAGGATACAGGGCTAGACACCAGTCTCAGAGAAGATGTGATTATAAACTCTTCAATATATAAAATAGAAAAGGCTTCTCATAGTGCAGATAAAACAAAAACAAGAGAAATCCCAGACTGTGATCACAATTGACTACTTACATATAAGTGTGCACTATGAAGTCGTGCAAACAAAGCAAGCTGGATTTTGTAGACTCAGTTCAGTGGGTCTCCCAGGGATGGTGTTCCAACATGGTTCCAATAAAAAGAGATGGTGCGCACCAAATTTAAAAACAAATGGTTGAGTCTGATAGACTACTTAAAATAACAATATATTAAGATTAAAAAGTCTCTAATATACATGCAACATGTTTCACAGCTATCTAGGCAACCTGAAGAAACAGCTAGATAGCTGAGAAACAAGTTGCATGTATTTTAGACTTTTATATTAATAAATTGTTATTTTAAAGGGACACTGAACCCAAATTTTTTCTTTTGGGATTCAGATAGAGCATGCAATTTTAAGCAACTTTCTAATGTACTCCTATTATCAAATTGTCTTCATTCTTTTGGTATCTTTATTTGAAATGCAAGAATGTAAGTTTAGATGCCGGCCCATTTTTGGTGAACAACCTGGGTTGTTCTTGCTGATTGGTGGATAAATTCATCCACCAATAAACTAGTGCTTTCCATGGTTCTGAACCAAAAAATAGCTTAGATGCCTTCTTTTTCAAATAAAAAAAAGCAAGAGAACGAAGAAAAATGTATAATTGGAGTAAATTAGAAAGTTGCTTAAAATTGCATGCTCTATCTGAATCACGAAAGAAAAAAATTGGCTTCAGTGTCCCTTTAAGTAGTCTATCAGACTCAACCATTTGTTGTTAAATCTACATATGTGGATTTTCAAACATTAGGTTTGTTGCACATAAGGTTTGTTGTACACACGTGTGCATACCATGTATATCTATATATACATATATATTTCTCTTTTTTATTTTTCACCATTGGTATTTATATTATAAGGTTTAGCTGCAGTAGTAATTATTATATATTGCATCCAGATCCCACCTTCTTTCAAGTATAGCGCCCTCTGCGGACTTTTGCACATTACATATGTGTGTGTATGTATATATATATGTGTGTGTATGTATATGTATATATATATATTTATATATATATATATATATATATATATATATATATATATATATATATATATATATATATATATATATATGAAAAATAAACAGTTTATATTTTTATTTGCAGTTACATTACAACTCCAAAACTTTAAAGACTGAATCGCCAAACACCTCAAGAGGATCTTCACTACCAAGAACCCTTTCAAAAGAATCAAAGTTGTATGGTATGAAAGATACTGCCACACCTCCTTTACTTAGCACTGTCCACAGCAAGACTAATACCTTGTTACCTCCCCAACCCCCACCTATCCCCTCAGGTACTTGTTTTTCATGATTTAATCTAAGCATTTTTCCTGTTCTGTTTTCTGTGTGTGTGTGTAATTATGCATCTTCTGTCACTTATTCATCTTACTAAAGGTTGGGCTACATAATTGAAAGAAATATAGATTTTAAGTGTGGTCTAATATTATGTAGTGTATGTTTTCCTATATATTACTATTGTACCTTCACTTTTATGCTTCTTCCCTGGAAGTAAAAGGGCATTGTCAATAAGACCACAAATACTTAAAATAATTCAGTTGAAAAACTTAAAATTGAAAAAACATAATTTAATGATCTATCTTCATTTAATTTGTAGCCATGGTTATTCTTGTTTTGTATGTGTAGCAGTAGACACTTATTTGTGTATTATGTGTATTTGATGTTGTACGTGTTTCATCATTTACATTTAACAATCATATATTTGTGGATATATCTATCTTAACATATGTCTTTATTGTTTGATGACAGTCCAATCAATAAAGTTTATGTTCATTTGCTGTAAAAAATACTCATGTAGTATAAGCTATAAATAAATGACCTTGCTGTCCTTGAACATAGATTTTCCTTATTGACATTTACGCTATTTTAAAAATGCTAATTTGTCTATTTATAAAAAAAAATGGAGAGGGCAATGTTCTCTGGAATAAAACAAATTAATAATTCTATAATGTTATCCAGTAAAATGTACATTTAGGACCATGGACATCTGATAAAAAAAAAATTCAGTGACATGACTTTAATGATGGCAAGTGTTTTCATGTCTTTTCTTTGCTCTACACCGTTAAATATTTGAGGGAATGTAACTTTTAGAGATTAATAATCTTAATAAAAAATAAGTAGATAACAAGTTTTGATATTTTACAGCCAAAGGAAAGGGAAGTGGTGGAGTCAAGACAGCTAAACTTTACGCATGGGTAGCATTACAGTCATTGCCAGAAGAAATGGTGATCAGTCCAAACCTCTTGGACTTTCTAGAAAAGGCTTTAGAGACAATACCTATCACGCCAATTGAAAGGAACTACACAGGTGAGCATTTTTATCTATGTAAGAAGCTACATAAGAATATCAACACAAAGACAACAAAGAACATGCAATATAATTAACAAGTTGACTGGTATGCAGAGGGAGGTAGCAAGATCATTAGATGTTTGGTTATTTTGGAGGGCCTTGTGACATAGCAATATATTTTTTACTGAATAAAGGGTTGATCTGATTCTTTCTTCACTTCTGTATCTTATGGAATAAATGGAGCTTGTGTACAGTGATAGTAGGCATGATTCACATTGCAGGGTCTGTGAGCTGATCCAAGCTGATGTGGTAAACAAATGAATGTTCTGTATATTGCTTGGAGAGTAAAAACGATCATGGAAAAACAAAATTTATGCTTACCTAATATATTTTTTTCTTTCATATGATGATGATCCACAGTCCTCCATAACATATGGGATATTTTTCCCACCACTAGGAGGAGGTCAAGAACCCATATCCGAGCTTAAAATCTCTACCATCTCTTTCTTAGTTTAACGTATAGCCGAGTAGAGAATAGGAAGGAAAGGTAGAAAGGGCAAAGCAGGGTCTATAGAAGTGTCATTAGAAGTGTCGCCCAAAAATGTAAACAGACGGAATCTGTGGACCATTGTCATTCTGAAAGAAAATAATTCATCAGGTAAGCATACATTTTGTTTTCTTTTGTAAAATGATGATGGTTGACAGTCCTCCATAACATATGGGATCAATACCCAAGCAGATGGTCTATATTATGGAAATGGTGGGATAATTTTTCTCGCAGTTCCTATTTAGCCAACAACGTGACATGAAAGATTTTTCAAAAGCTGCTTGTGAAAACGCAAAAACATCAGAACGATAAAATTTGGAAAAAGGATGCAGAGAAGACCATGTGTCAGCTTTGCAAAGATGCATCATTTTTAAAAGCTGGACACTATGAAGGAATAACAATTTCTGGATTGGTATTTTTCGTAGAAACTACCTTAGGAAGGAAATCATATTTGGTATTAAGTACAGCCTTATCTTTGTGAATAATTAAAAATGGAGACTCACAAGGTAGTGCTGACAATTCACTAACTCTCTTTGCAGAAGAGATTGCTAACCTGAAAAGTACTTTCCAAGTCAAAAGTTTGATGTCAATAGAATGCATTGGCTCAAAGGGAGGCTCTTGTAATACAGAGAGAACTAGATTCAAATTCCAGGGTGGATAAATAGGATACTTCTAATGGCAGTAAGAGTCCACAAATACATTCATAATCTATGGGAAATACTTCACCTCACCACCAGAGGAGGCAAAGACACCCCAAACAGAACACTTCCCCTACCCTCTCAGTAGTTATTTGCCTCATGTCATGGAGGTTTGCAGAGAGGTGTTTTGCTCAAGATTTGAATTTGATCATGAAGATTATGACTTTATGCTCTCATATGGATAGTTTATGCAAAAAAGACCTGGGGAGATGTTCATCTATGTAATTCTCTTGGAAGAGTTTTGGTATGTTCTAGCTTCTGGTTGTCACTGGGAAGTTCATGTGCCTCTTCCAACTACTCTATGCTAGATGAGGCCATTCTAAGAGAACCCAGTGACGTTACCAAAGTCAGGACCAATCAGATGGAAGGCAGCATTATTTGAATTAGAGAGCCAAGTAATCACAGTATCTTGAAAAAGCCCGGAACGCGGGTGAAACGCGTAGAAACTGTGACAAAAGTTGTATTGCAAGGAATCCCTTTGCTAACCCAGACTGTGGAACACATTCCAAGAAAAGGTTCACTATTGCACTGGTCGGAGCTGAAAGAAATTTGTTGCCTATCTATCGCCTGCGTACAAGGAGTACTAAGTGCTGGGATACCGACGGACCTCAAACAGATCTACACCTGCGTACACCGGAGTACTAAGAGCAGGTAAAAAAGCCATCGGTTTGTAGGAGAACTTGCGCAAGTTGAAGAAAACCGAATTATTGCACTGCTACCTTTACCGAGGCTTAGGAGACTGGTAAGCCTTGTGATTCCAACCGCACTCGATAAAACGTAAGACCACCCACAAAGCGGGGTTAACGCATGAAGAAGGAGGTAAGACCACCTACATAGCGGGTCAGATACACCTCAAAAGGTGCCATTCATATTCACTGCAAAACATTTCTAAGCACAAAATAAATTCATTATCGGCTAAAAAACAGAAAAGACTTTTAAAGAACATATGTTTCAAAAAATTAAAAGAACCTAATGAAACAATTTTAACACCAAGAGCTATCTTAAAAGCATATTAGCAAGATTGCCGCTCTGCTAAACAGACCTGATTTTTTACATCTATTTGGGAACTTTGTTACTATATCAACTGAACTTTGGTATTCTATGAACGGATTGAAACAATTTTGTTGCCAAGAGTTATTTTTTCAACAATATAACAAGTTTGCTGTTTCAGTATACAGACCACACTCTTTTATATCATTTGAGGACTTTGATATTATACCAGAAAAGACCAAAACATTTACCTGGGCTCTCTCATAAACATATGATTTTTATCCTGTGATTTACTTCTTAAATATTTTATCTGTTTAGATATATAGCTATCAATTTTATATTTTCATTTTATGACTGTATTTTAAAAAACCTGTGATTGTAATTAAATTCCTTTTGAAAATTATGTGAATAGAGTATATCTATCCTCAATCTATATTTCTATCCAATATTTAAATAACAATTATTTCAGGATTTGAATTACTTTAGTCTATCCAATTATAAACAGTGGTATATACATATTTATATTTATTTTTTATGCAAATTAGTTAAAGTTTAGCTCAAGTATATACAATTAAAGCGTATTCAATAGACAATTATTATGTTTGGTCTCCTAGTTTTTAACACTTTTTAGCTTTTACTAGCGCCACTCTCCATTACATATTATCTTTAAAATGTGTTGACCAGGAAGGGGGTTTACAGAGAGAGGCAAAAGTGTTTTAAGTCCAAGCGCTGTTTTATATATCTCCATTTATCTAGATCCCCTGTAAGTCAGAACGGTGTAAGTTACACTAATTTCCCTGAACTAGAAGGCTAGTGTTGGTAAGTCTGTGTGAAACACATGCCCCTTTCTCATGGCAGGTTGCCTAATAGAGAAGGTGGATTACAAGCAGGTTGCCAATACCCAGGGGGGTTTGACGAAGACTCTGAATGCCTGAAGGAGTTTACAGCTCTGGCCTAAGCACATTTGGGGCAGCTCTGTAGATACCAGACATACACAAACAATAAAATTGGTAGAGAAATTTCTACAATAAGCTTACGAAACGTATATGACACTTATTGAAACTGCATTACATGCTCCCATGTTTAGCCCAAATAACTCCCTGACAGCTCCTGTAAGGAGAAATGATTAGAAAAACAAATTGTTCATTAGGGACAGTCTAGTCGGAATTAAACTTTCATGATTCAGATAGGGCATGCAATTTTAAACAACTTTCCAATTTACTTCTATTATCTAATTTGCTCAATTCTTTAGATATCCTTTGTTGAAGAAATAGCAATGCACATGTGTGAGCCAATCACACAAGGCCTTTATGTGCAGCAACCAATCAGCAGCTACTGAGCATATCTAGATATGCTTTTCCGCAAGTGATATCAAGAGAATGAAGCAAATTAGATAATAGAAGTAAATTAGAAAGTTGTTTAAAATGACATGCTCTTTCTAGATCATGAAAAATTGGGTTTCGAAAATACAGCCCTATAATTTCCTGAGCTGATTTCTGCCTAGTAACAGCTCTCTGGGTGGATAGATAGGCCTGGGAAACTGAGGGGACAGGGCTACCACAGGAGAGAAGCCAGATTAAAGGGAAAGTACACTGTAAAATTGTTTTTATATTAATGTATTTTCAATTACTTGTTATACCAGCTGCAGAGTATAAAATGTATAAGATATTGCATTTTTAGGTTTATTTGTGTATATGAAGTAGCTGGTTTTGTGCTTTTAAACCATAGTCTATTACAATGGGTTGAGCTTCAGGTAATATCAGATCTCATTATGTTATCACTTTGTGTACATACACTTGCTTCTTTATCTTAAATTTGTCTGGAAAACTAAAGCTAAATACATAGAGAGAACATTGGGAAATTATCATTTTATTACTTAACTATCCTGCACCCCACTGTGAGTTTAATTTCTTTTGCTGGCTGTGTTTACTTAGGCTAATTAATAGCTGAGATTCCAGTATCAAAACTTTCAGTATAGGTTGGAAAACCACAAACTAAATCAGCTATTTCAAAGGCCAAAATAGTTGCTCATTGGGAACAATATAAATGGGAGGTTTTTTTGGGTGAACTGTCCTTTCAACTAAGAGAAAGCTTGTAAACCATTTTGAGTGTAATACAATCATATAATGTGCACCAAGCATAATAAATACTTTTCCCTCATAACAACATGCTCCCCTGCATAGCCATGGTTTCCTCTATTGATCAGCTAACTGCACTTTGCAGCGTGAAATATATCCCATATGTTATGGAGGACTGTGGACCATCATCATTTTACAAAAGAAATAATGATAACTTTTAATAGAAGCATTTTAGCTAATATGTGTGCATTTCAAATAAGCTTCTAAAAAAACTGAAATGTACATCGGTTTCACTTTTGGTTAGGACTTTATGTTGGACATGAGTATAACATATAGATCTAACCAGTTAGATCTATATGTTAGACTCATGTCCTTACTTCTATAAAGAGACATTATATCTTCAAGCTAAAAATGCTACGACAATGCTAGACGTTTATCATACAAATGCTTTTTCAGTATTCTTAGTTCATTTATCATGTGTTTTGTGGTCATTAGATATACATCACTTATGAAATATTGTTTGTAACATACAGCTGTGAGCTCTCAGGATGACGATATTGGTCAGTTTGACTTGCAAGATACAATGGAAGAGTCAACAACTTCATTAGTGTCTTCCTCAACATCTGCCTATTCATCCTTCCCTGTTGATGTAGTTGTGTATGTAAGAGTTCAGGTATGTATTTTTGATAAATGTAATATTATGCTTTTTTTAATTGCGTGATTTCAACAAAAGAATATTCCTAAAGAAATTAATTTATGTATCTCTGAACATACTATTTTTGCACGCCTATTAACATTACATTTCTTAAAATACTCAGAATTATGTGTATATTTATTTATAATATCAAATTATTGAGATCATGTATGAAATCACCTTAGTTATTGTGTGTTTATACCATAAGATTAACCATATGTGTACATCTATAAGCTAGATACATTATTCCATTTTCTTTCATAAAGGTGGTGAGAGTACATGATCCATTACTCCTGGAAATTATAGTCCTGGCCACTAGAAGGAGGCAAAGATCCCAAAACTCCAAGAGCCCTTAAAATCCCTCTCACCTTACTGGGAGCCATTTTTATCTTTGCCTTTGCAGAGGAAAGTGAAGAAGGAAGGTGCTCCATGTGTTAGAGAAAAGGGTGCTCAGACTGATTTGAGACCCAGTTTTCCCCTCAGAGAGCTACTGTTTGGATAGAGGGATGTCTTAGGAGTATGAGTTGTGGCACAAGAACACCCTATGGGAGTTAGTCACAGGCTTTTCACAGGTGTCGCAGGGACCGGTTCCTAGCCTCCTCCTTTTGGTTCTTTGTTATACTATATATATATATATATATATATATATATATATATATATATATAGAGAGAGAGAGAGAGAGAGAGAGAGAGAGAGAGAGAGAGAGAGAGAGAGAGAGAGAGAGAGAGAGAGAGAGAGAGAGAGAGAGAGAGAGAGAGAGAGAGAGAGAGAGAGAGAGATATCCAATGATGTCATGCGTACAACTCTGGGTTGGCAATTTACTGTAAGTGTCTGCTGCTTATGGTAAGTCCAGTAGTATGGGTGCCTTTTAGGTAAGTGTGGGTGTTGTTAAAATAAATAAAAGTCTGTTAGGACCTGTTTAAGCCTATAGGTTATAGTAGGTACTCAATTTTGGGCATATCATAGCTTGGAGACCATTATATAAGGTTTTTTGGGGGTTTGGGTATATAGGTACCTTATTTCATCTTATTATAGGCCTTGAGGTGTGTTAAGTATTTGTTAGCGCATGTCAGTTTTTTGTTGTTGTTTTTTTTTGTTAGCGGGTGTGGCTTTTTTGTGCACCATTATTTTTTTTTCTTTCTTGCAGCTTTCTGGATACCGCACATCTGCTTATACGCATGTAGTTTTTTTGGCACCTTGACTTTTGAACGCAACAGATTTTTCTGCTCCCTTATTCCTTACGCTCTTTGTGCTTGCACCCATAATTGCACTATTTCACGTTTTTTGTGCCAGGTTTTTTAGCGTGCTTCATTTTTCAAATGTGGTCTCTGTGCGCATGTGATGATCAGTGTATTGTTTGAAAGTTGGTTGATTTTATCCCCTCTGCTCATCTTTGCAAATCATGTATGGGTCATCTTACAAATTCTGATCAGTCTAATACTGCTCTTGCTTCTAATGGCATCTGTCCTCCCTCTGATTTTTCTACACAGGAGAGTTCTTCAGATTTTGCTCCAGTATTTTATGATTTTGTACACTCTACTATATCTAAGATATTGGCAGTCATGCCACTTCAAAAGAAGCGTAAGAATGTGGTTTCTGATAATCCCTCTACTAGTTTATCTGATTTGAGTAAATCAAAGTCTGTTAAGCTGAATGCTCCAGGCCATGCTGCTTCTGATTTACCCTCTAAGGGTGAAGTGTTTTCAGATGATCAAGAGTCATTTTCTGATCAGAAAACTGAATCTTCCTCTTTTTTTGCCTAAGCTTAAATACCTTTGTTCTCTTTTAAGAGAAGTGTTATGTACTTTAGGAGTCCAGGATCCTAAAGTTCCTTAAGATAAGTTTGTTAAATATTTAGATTTAAAGGGATAGGAAAGTGAAAATGAAACTTGCATAATTCAGGTAGAGCATGTCATATTAAGACACTTTTAAATTCACTTTTATTTTCAAATGTGCTTCCTTCTCTTGGTAACCCTTGTTGAAAAAGAATACGCACATATCCTACACTAGTGGGAGATAGTTGCTGATTGGTGCCTGCACATATTTGTCTCTTTTAATTGGCTAGGTCTGTCCAGCTAGCTGCCAGTGCAATGCTGTTCCTTCAGCAAAGGATAACAAGATAATGAAGCAAATTTGATAATAGAAGTAAATAGGAAAGTTGTTCAAAATTGTATGTTCTATCTGAATCATGAACAAAAATGTTGGGGTTTCCTTTCCCTTTAATAGTAAAGTCTTCTGTTAAGTCACCTGAAGTATTTCCAGTTTCTAATACAATCTTTGAGATAAATTGTCCCTTTCAATCCTGCTCAAAGATTTAAAAGTATTTTTCCTTTACCTGCTTCTAATTTAGAGCTTTGAAAAACTATTCCTATTTGGGGCTATTTCTAATTGTACTACTATTTCTCTGGAAGATAGTACCTCTTTTAGAGACCCCATGAAATGAAATTAGAATCTTTACATAGAAAGGCCTTTTAACAAAATAGAAGTAGCGCTAAATAAGCGACTAAGACACTAACCCAGTAAACACTATAAACAAGTGTTCTTAAATAGTAAATCATTTAATCAAAATATACGTAAAATTCAGTCTCATACAACTCTAAAAAAACAGCGCTGGTTTATAATAATAAAGCTTAAATTAAATAGCTTCTAAGTAATACATACAGTACATATAATAGTACCTACAAACAAACATAGTTCCTAAAGATACATAAATATTAATAGTGCACCAATAGGTGTCTCCGGATATTTCAGATGAATCTAAATGCACTAATAATAAAGTCTCCTATGTTCACAGTCTTGTGAGACAAGTACAATAATTGTAATCCAACAGCGTGCAGAAAGTAGTTTGAGTAAAATTGCTTTTGAGTTGTTCAGCCACCTTTATAGTTATAGCACCAGAAATAAGTGAGTTACCTGTATGAAGTCCAATGTTCCACTGTGTTGACCCGCTCCAGCGGTGCTCTGTATATGATGTGATGACCCTGCTCCACTTTTCAACACCCTTCCTGCAGCCTGTGCAATTCATCTTGTATCCAGAATAAATCTCTCTGAGGGAAGATGTCTGCTGTCCAGGGATATCACTGTATCCATAAATTTTGCAAACTGTGTGCGTACTCTGATTGGCATTACACGAGCGGTTGAAACAGCAGAGCGGATATTTGGAACGCTGGGTGCCGGTCACCATCTTTCAATACCATACAGTTGGCAAATTTAATGATACAGCTAGATCTCTGGACGGCAGATACCTTGTTAGATCCCTGGACAGCAGATGTATTATATGTAAATATATATATATATCTGTTTGTTGCATGCGCAGAAGCACACTTAATGATTTTTTAATAGGCAGAACTTCTGTCTCTGTAGATATGTAAAACATAATATGCATCAGTTTTTTCTAAAACGTATCATTTAACATATACATCTGTACACAAGAAATACAATGTGCACATTATAGCAAGGACTGCAGAGGTGTAGGTAGTCACTATATGCAACCTAGATCTAGTTTAACCAAGTTTTGTAAACAAAGGGGTTAGAGTTTGAATCCAGTTGTGAATGCTGTTTTCTCCCTTATAAGCTAGTCCTTTATATATTTGTATAGCGTCCGTTTTTCTTATGCAGAACCTATCTTGATTGAATCTATTTGTTAATCACTTAAGGTAAGCTCCTCAATACAGATGTCAGTCTTCTGGATTTGAGTGCTGACTGGGAGTTGCAAGGAGCGATAGAAGTCTGGACTCTAAAGAAGGATATTTTCTTTAGAAGGATATTTTCTTTATCTTTATGGACAGACTCAAGCACACCTGTCTATGATATAGGCATCCTTTGTTCTCCAGGGGAACGGTCTCTTCATTGTTAGAATCAATCAGCTGGTTACCAAGTGGGATTTGCCAGATTTATTCTGAGGTTTTTCCACTTGGACTGTAACCTTCCAAGTACTGTGAAAGATCCAGGGATCTAAAGGCACAATTGATAGATTTGGAATTGTTTTACTCATCTGTTTTCTTTCTTTGGTCTTCTTCCAAAAATTAATTGCTTGAATTAGGAGTCTGCTTCAGTAACCCTAATCGCTCCAGCTTGGTCCTGCAGCGCCTGGTATACTAACCTGGTTCAGATGTCCAGTTGCCAACTTTTATTCAAGTTTATCTTTTGTCTCAGGGGTGACACAAATCAATTCTAGGCAGCAGTACTGGGTTCAATACCCAAGTAGGCTGTGTATTTTTTTTTATATCAAATCTCTACGCTTAACGGTGTGAGATTGAACACCTCATTTTGATGTTTTTAGTTTTTTACAATTGGGTTATTATCTCTCATACAAACTGGGAATACAGTTCTCCAGAAAATTTTTCACAAGTTTAGAAGGTTCTCTTTGAGTCGTTAATTAAAAGATAGAAACTCAACACTCACTTACTAAAAGAGGTCGCTCTACTGCTTTCCAAATGGAATATTATACAGAACTTGAATCAAAGCTACAGAAGTTGAATCAAAGCTTTTAATAAAAACAGTGTTTAGAAAAATTAAATATAAATAAATATATATATATATATATATATATATATATATATATATATATATATATAAAACAACAAATGTAGAAAGCACTCTCCAGGTCTTATAGCATAATAATCAAATTTATTTCATAACAATGACGTTTTGGGAATATTATACCATCTTCAGACCATATATGGTATATAATAATATCCCCGAAACGTCACTGTTTTATGCTATAAGACCTGGAGAGTGCTTTCTACATTTGTTGTTTTGCATTGCACTTAAATGCACCCTGGGCAGCTGTTATTTGAAAAAAGTGAGTGCAGATCCCTCAGGATATATTATATTATTTTATATATAAGAAGAAAAAAGAAAATGTCCCTTTAAAAGTCTATTAAAATATTATTGTTGTGGTAGCGGTATATCACTCTGTAGGTTGCTTCCTCCTCAAAGGTCAGGAAAACCCACAAAAGCATTCAGATCTGTAGATTATAGAAAGGAGTGCCACATATGATACTGCAACACTCGGATGCAATAAAGAGGCAAATGTGTTCAATATGCTCACATAGGAGTTGGCACTAAGTGTGAGAGTGCAATATAGGGAAGCTGGTATTTCCAGTCTCCAGCTGACTGCAATCTCGGTTTGGCAGGTGCACTCCGGATGGTGGGTTTAAAATTAAACATATGACAGGATGCCAAAATTCACATAAAAGTGAATTTATTAAGAAAAATTGTTGCAACAATATCTGCAATGCATTTCTCAGCTCACAGACCATTTCATCAGGCACTCATTTTTATAATCTACAGATCTCTTTGAGTGGTGCTCTTCTGAGAGTTTTTCCTGGCATTTATTTAGGATTCATACGATTCTTCAGCGTCTGCTAGGTGGCCCTTACAAGGGATTGTCTGTAAGTTCTTTGGGGGCCAAATTTCAGCTTATTTATTCTTTTGCTTAAGAAATTAGCCAGACTTCCTAATGTTCATTATTTTGTTCAAGATTTGGAGAAAATTAGGCCAGTTGTGAGACCTATTCCTTCTCCATAGAATTTATTTAGTTTTTCTGTTCTCCAAGGTCCTCCCTTGAACCTATGTTCAGCATAGATTTTAATATTTTGTCCTGGAGGTTCTTTGTTTTATCTTTACCTCAACAAATTCTTTGCTTTCCTGTTAATCTCCTTTTTTTTCTTCTTTTTTTTTAGGATAAGACTATTCTACTTACCTGGTATGATTTTCTCCAAACTTGTTTATGCAGAAAATTTCAAACAGGAAATTGTTATACCTTTTTTGGATCCTCTAAAGTGATAAATATATTACTTTGAGCTAATGGATTCCAAACAAATTTCAGTTTGCTTGGTCTTTATTCTGTTTTCTCTACAGGCAGGAAGGCTTCTGGTATCCTTAGCTTTTGGTCCGTTCAAATGATTCTCAGAATTTATTGATGGCAGGAAAGTCTCCTTCCTTGGAGCGAATTCTTTAAAGATTTTCTGTTTTTGCTTTTTTTAGAGGTGTTTTTTGGCAGTAAACTCTTTCAGGCTGCAGGGTCCGGCAAATGGGAAGTGCCTTATTTTGACCCTCCCTTTTCTTAAAGGAATACCAAGAGAACGAAGAAAAATTGATAATAGGAGTACATTAGAAAGTTGTTTAAAATTGCATGCTCTATCTGAATCATGAAAGTTTAATTTTGACTAGACTATCCCTTTAACATGGATTTTCAGCTTGGGTATTAAATTTCACGTTCTGAAATTTCTATTGACTCTTCTCTTATGAAAGAAAACAAAATTTATGATTACCTGATAAATTCTTTCGGGATGGTAAGAGTCCTTAGGCCCCTGTCTGTTTAAATGTTATAGTCCCTGCCTTTGTCTTTACTACCTATCTGTTTCCTTTTCTCTATTCGGCTATGTGTTAAACTGAGGAGAAAGGGGAGGTGCAAAGGGATTAAAGGGACAGTCTAGTATAAATTAAACTTTCATTATTCAGATAGGACTTTTAATTTTAATCAACTTTCCAATTTACTTTTATCATCAAATTTGCTTTTTTCTCTTGGTATTCTTAGTTTAAACTAAACATAGGTAGGCTCATATGCTAATTTCTAAGCATTTGAGGGCTGCCTCTTATCACAGGCTTTTTAAATCTCTTTTCAACACAAAGAGACAAAAAGTACACGTGGGCCATATAGATAACACTGTGTTCAGGCACAGGGAGTTATTTAAGATCTAGCACAATACAATGCTAAATTAAAGACAATAGATAATAAACAGTCACAGTCATGTGATCAGGGGGCTGGAAGAAGGTTCTTAGATACAAGGTAATCACAGAGGTAAAAAGTATATTACTATAACTGTGTTGGTTATGCAAAACTGGGGAATGAGTAATAAAGGGATTATCTATCTTTTAAAACAATAACAATTATATGGTAGACTGTCCCTTTAAAGCTCTTGTGTGGGCTCTTGGCCTCCTAGTGGTGGGAAGTATATCCCACATGTTATGGAATTCCTATGGACTCTTATCATTTCGAAAGAAAATAATTTATCAGGTAAGCATACATTTTTGTTTTTTTTTATTGATATACTTGGTTAACATTGAATTTTTTGACACATGACAAGTTCTGTGCTGTGGTAAAAACAACAAATAAATACAGCTTCTACTGTATTTCTTCTCAACCCTTCAAGTGTTCTTCTGTTTCTGTATTACAATGATCACATTTATAGGGATGGAAACATTTGTTCTCTCCCTCCAGCAGGTAGCTGCACAGTTTTGAAAACTAGTAACAGGGAGGGGCCGCTAATGAGAGAACAAACAGACCATATATAATATATAGAATGTTAAATAGATTCTAACTATTATATAAATACCATAAGTGGGATATATATAATATATACAAAATTGTCCTAAAAATGGAAATAGCAAAATAATATAAATATATTATCACTTTAAGCAGTATAATAAATGTAAAAATCAAATAAAAAAAATAATAATCAAAAAGTCCTCTTTGTATCCAAAGAAACAGATAGTGGCTGCCTCCTCCTCACCGACTGGTTCGGGTTAACTATAAAGGATAGAGAAGAACAGAGGGGCGCCTCATGTGTGATATCGTCAAATATGTGTGAATACAATAAGCAGTAGAGCCAAATAGGTACTCACATGTTCCAAGAGCACACCAGTGTGCTGGTTGGTGCAGGCTGTAGATTTAGACAGGTGTAACAGCTCACCCACAACAGGAATTTCCCTTGTCTTATAGTGCTGGGATAAGGCAAACACAAAAACAGGCACTACATGTGCAGATCATTTCGAGTACAATTGAGTTAGTTTAGTAGTAAGCCAAATGGGTACTCACATTTAGGCTGAGCACACTAATGTGCTGGTAGGAGCAGGCTGGCAGATTGAGGAAAGGTGTGTCAGCTCACCCCATATGCAGGTTTCCAAAATGGGCTATATTTCAAGAGCATATAGATTTAGATGGTTGCTCTCCCATACAATGATCAGATTAGCAGGCAGGTAAGGTATATCCACTCAGAAAGTTTTTTCCATAAAAAGTGTAATATTTATTAAAAACAGAATAAAAAAAAAAAAACCCAGCAATGCATAAAAAGGAAAGTGGATCAGGGGTATTCCAATGACCCCCTAAAACTGCAACGCGTTTCTCGGCTTAAAACGCTGTTTCCTCAGGCATATTAACCTTACCATTCACCCTGCTTTATATATCTGCTCCCTAACAGAAATGAAATTTTTTTTCTCCCTTTAGGGGTGGGGGCGTTCAAGTTATAATATTTTACACATACAATATAACCATTATGAGACGCATATTGCATCCATTAAATTGCCTTATGTATATAAAAAAGAAAGAAACAACTATCGGAAAAAAAAAAAAAAAACTAATTTGTTTTCCATCTTACATTTCTTACTTTTCTTTTTGCATTTTTTAAACAGAGTATATTATTTCAGTTCATACTTTTTGGCAAACAATATATATGTTCTCATTGTATTGCATTATATGTATAAATAAACGACAACAGAGGTGAGCAACCCTTCCTCCATATAATATGGGTCTCATGTTTCACATTCAAATGGGTTAAATCCACCACTTAATTTCCATGTGTAACAAATGAATATCATTCTTATTGTTGTTATAAGCTTTCTACTCAAAGAAGTTCTCATTTATTAACTCCCTAAAAACAATAATAGCAAGAGAAAAAAAAGGAGACAAAGTTTCCCACATCTACACTAACCTCCTACCTTTATATGCGTGGACCGTTCATTAAACAAGAATATCAACATTATTACCGTCTCAAACTGTATTGATTCTTACAGTGTATCACTCACCAAATATTTGAGAGCTCCCAATTGATACTCTAACAGGCGTGATACATTTCCATATTTTGTTCCAGCTGTAATTTAGCTATGATACAAACATGGTACGCTTCCGTGTTTGGTATGGGCATGGATCTTATTGGCCCATATGTGTTGATACCGATGTGAGGCGTGTATACTAGCAATATAGCCTATCAAAGCAGAGGTGTGTGTGCTCCTACTAACGTCCCTTCAAACAGCTGACAATGAGGACTTACAGATTATAGTGTGATTATAGTGTGATGTGTGGTATAAACTAAGTAATGATCTAGCTATTAGCCATAATTCCCTAATATCAAAATGCTCAACTGGTTTATGTTGCTTGACAAATTAAATATTACTATTAAAATATAATATGTGATGTGCTAACAAATTAGTGATCTATGTGTATAAACTATGAATGTGATCTATCTATATAGATATATGAAATATTACTATTAAAGTATAATATGTGATGTGCTTGCAAATTAGTGATCTATGTAAATAAACTATGAATGTGATCTATCTATATGGATTCCCTATTCCCAATGTACTCGATCTAATTTATATTACTTGAAAATTCCAAATATAACTAAGTCATATGTATCTATAAAGTGTACAAGATATTCCCCCTCTCTCTCTCTCTCTCTCTCTCTCTCTCTCTCTCTCTCTCTCTCTCTCTCTCTCTCTCTCTCTCTCTCTATATATATATATATATATATATATATATATATATATATATATATATATATATATACAAACTTAAAAATAGCCTATATCTAAAGTGTACATGATAAACCATATCTAAAGTGTACAAATTAATTAATCTATTAAGAGTTATTGCATATGTCTTAATAAAAATATAAATATATATATATATATATATATATATATATACATATAAAGTATCCATCCTATACATAAGTATATAAAAATAGCAAATAAGTTATTATTAGTGCTAAGAGCCACAGTGGTGTTTGTGTATAACAATGATCACATTTATAGGGATGGAAACATTTGTTCTTTCCCTCCAGCAGGTAGCTGCACAGTTTTGCTTGCCTGTCACAGAGGATGAATAGTTTTAGTGTGACAAGGTTCAGTGGCTATGTTTAAAAAAACAAATAAAAATGAAAGTACTTTTGTGTGAATGAAAACAATGGAATAATAAACATAATTAATTTACATTTGCTATTCCAGACCTTCGTTTTATGGAGTAATTACATAAAATATGACCCTTCACAAAATCGCCTCCTCTATTCATGCATGTTGGTAACGACTTCACACTAGAGATAATCACTTTTAAATATATGCTATAGCTGTACTGTTGTTTCGTTTCATTTCTCTCATTTGTATTTTACCTTCCTTCATAGCCTTCCCAGATCAAATTTAGCTGCCTGCCAGTTTCAAGAGTTGAGTGCATGCTGAAGTTGCCATCTTTGGACCTGGTATTCTCTTCAAACAGAAGTGAACTAGAGACCCTTGGTACTCACTCAGATATTAGTGTTAGTAACCTATCAATGCAAAGTGGATCGAAGGCAAATATCAACAAATCAGGGATTGCAGGTACAAAATGCCTTTTTAAGGTTTTCTTTCACATTATTTCGATATTCCAACTTTAAAGCCTGGTAAACATTTATTTTCTAACATCTTTTTTTTCTGTCTTTAATGTTTACTGCTGAATGTAATTTGCTTTGCCATAAAATATGTGCCAACCAAATATGAACAATTTTAATATTAATGTAGATATTTTTCTTCTATAAGATAAGACGAGTCCACGGATTCATCCTTTACTTGTGGGATATTATCCTCCTGCTAACAGGAAGTGGCAAAGAGCACCACAGCAGAGCTGTCTATATAGCTCCTCCCTTAACTCCACCCCCCAGTCATTCTCTTTGCCTACTCTAAGTAATAGGAAGGGTAAAGTGAAAGAGGTGATAAAATGTTAGTTGTTATTTTCTTCAAGCAAGACTTTTTTATTTTAAATGGTACCGGTGAGTGCTATTTTTTCTCAAGCAGCAGATGGATGAAAATTTCTGCCTGGAGACTGATAATCTTAGTAGTTGTTACTAAGATCCAGAGTAGTTCCCACAGAATGGCTGAGGAGTACTTAAGAAACTTCAGTGTGAGGAACGTTTTTCATGCTACAAGCATTGAGGTATGTTCAGTCATTTTTTTCTGGAGAGACTGTGTTATTTCAGAATTTCCTGACAGTATCCCCATGAGGGAAGGGGTAAGCAGTAATCCTAATGTATAGAGAGGGGTATTACTGGACCTGTATGTTGGGCTGTAAAAAATGGTTGAGACTGATAACATGATGTTTGTGGGCAAACGATTCTATGATGGGAGATGAAATAACGTTTTTTGTGGCAAACGTTTTCATTTATTTTGGCAATGGAGGGTACACATGGCTTCATGTAGACTTGGGTATATGAACCCACATGGCTAGGATTTTTAGACCGCTCTGGTGCGGTTATTGTTTAAGGCTGTGAGACATCAAGGTAGATGGGCGGGGCCTATTTTCGCGCCTCAGTTGCACAGTTGTATTCCCCATGCAAGTAGCAAGCTCCAGCTCTGGTGGGCCTTTCAGGAACGTTTGGGCATAATCGAAGGGTTAATCGATTTTTGCAGACCCCTGAGGGCAGGTAGGCGCCACAGCAGGGCTGTGGCAAGGTGAAGGTTTTTTTTTTTGCTTAAATATAACGTTTTTGATATAACGTTTTTTGTCCTTAAGGGTTAAGTATTCCTTTTCTTGTGGTGCAATCTTAGCTGGCAAGTTGGGATACATTTATCATAAAATTGAGATCATTTTATCGTTTTAAAGCAGTTTTGGAAAAATTGTATGCTTTTTTCTCTTAAAGTCAAGTCAAGCCTGTTTGTGGTCATTACTAGCCTGTTTTAACATGTCTGACATTGAGGAAAGCCAATGTTCCATGTGTTTAGAAGCCATTGTGGAACCCCCACTTCAAATGTGTCCCTCATGTACTGAAAGGGCCTTACATTGCAAAGAACATATTTTAACTGATAAAAGTATGTCTCAGGATGATTCTCAGTCAGAAGAGAATCAGGTTTTGCCATCTACTTCTCCCCAAGTGTCACAACCTTTAACGCCCGCCCAAGCGACGCCAAGTACTTCTAGTGTGTCTAATTCTTTCACCCTGCAAGATATGGCTGCAGTTATGTCTACTACCCTTACAGAGGTATTATCTAAACTGCCAGGTTTACAGGGTAAGCGCAGCAGGTCAGGTATTAGAGTAAATGCTGAGCCCTCTGTCGCTTTATTGGCCATCTCCGATGTACCCTCACAGTGTTCTGATTTGGGGGTGGTGGAATTGCTGACTGAGGGAGAGCTTTCTGATTCAGGAAAGATGTTCCCTCAAACAGACTCAGATGTGACGGCCTTTAAGTTTAAGCTTGAACACCTCCGCTTGTTACTCAGGGAGGTCTTGGCGACTCTGGATGATTGTGACCCTATTGTTATCCCACCAGAGAAACTGTGCAAAATGGATAAATATCTAGAGGTTCCTACTTACACTAATGTTTTTCCAGTCCCTAGAAGAATTTCGGACATTGTTACTAAGGAATGGGATAGACCAGGCATTCCGTTCTCTCCCCCCTCCTACTTTTAAGAAAATGTTTCCCATATCTGACACCATTCGGGATTCGTGGCAGACGGTCCCTAAGGTGGAGGGAGCTATTTCTACCCTGGCTAAGCGTACAACTATACCTATTGAGGACAGCTGTGCTTTCAAAGATCCTATGGATAAAAAATTAGAATGGCTTCTAAAGAAGTTGTTTATTCATCAGGGTTTTCTTCTGCAACCTATAGCGTGCATTGTTCCAGTAACTACTGCAGCAGCTTTTTGGTTTGAGGCTCTAGAGGAGTCTCTTAAGGTTGAGACCCCATTAGATGATATTTTGGATAGAATTAAGGCTCTCAAACTAGCAAATTCTTTTATTACAGATGCCGCTTTCCAAATGGCTAAATTAACGGCTAAGAATGCAGGCTTTGCCATTTTAGCGCATAGAGCGTTATGGCTTAAGTCATGGTCTGCTGATGTGTCATCTAAATCCAAGCTTTTAGCTATTCCCTTTAAGGGTAAGACCCTATTCGGGCCTGAACTAAAGGAGATAATTTCTGACATTACTGGAGGTAAAGGCCATGCCCTTCCTCAGGACAAGACGGTTAAAATGAAGAATAATTTTCGTTCCTTTCGAAACTTTAAAGGCGGTCCCTCTACTTCCTCATCCGCCTCCAAGCAGGAGGGGAACTTTGCTCAATCCAAGTCAGTCTGGAGACCTAACCAGACCTGAAATAAGGTAAACAGGCCAAGAAGCCCGCTGCTGCTACCAAGACAGCATGAAGGGGCAGCCCTCGATCCAGGACCGGATCTAGTAGGGGGCAGACTTTCTCTCTTCGCTCAGGCTTGGGCAAGAGACGTTCAGGATTCCTGGGCATTAGAAATTGTGACCCAAGGGGGAGATTTCATCTTTCACGTTTGTCTGTAAACCAGACAAAAAGAGAGGCGTTCTTACGCTGTGTAGAAGACCTATATACCATGGGTGTAATCTGTCCAGTTCCAAAATTAGAACAAGGGCAGGGGTTTTACTCCAATCTGTTCGTCGTTCCCAAAAATGAGGCAACGTTCAGACCGATTTTAGCTCTCAAAACTCTAAACAAATTTCTCAGAGTCCCGGTAATCTCTATAGCGCCTGCATGGCCACGCAGGACTTGGTATGCAGACCTGGTGGAAATGTCATCTCTGCAACCGTGGAAACTGCCACTGAGACAGGACCTGCTCATTCAGGGTCCGTTCCAACATCCAAATCTAGTTTCTCTGCAGCTGACTGCCTGGAGATTGAACGCTTGATCTTATCTAAGCGGGGATTCTCTGAGTCGGTCATTGATACCTTGATTCAGGCTCGAAAGCCTGTCACTAGGAAAATTTATCATAAGATATGGCGTAAATATCTTTATTGGTGCAAATCCAAAGGCTACTCATGGAGTAAGATCAGGATTCCTAGGATTTTGTCCTTTCTCCAAGAAGGATTGGAGAAGGGGTTATCAGCTAGTTCCTTAAAGAGACAGATTTCTGCTTTGTCAATCTTACTACACAAGCGTCTGGCAGATGTCTCAGACGTTCAGTCGTTTTGTCAGGCTTTGGTTAGAATTAAGCCTGTGTTTAAACATGTTGCTCCGCCATGGAGTTTGAATTTAGTTCTTAATGCTCTTCAAGGGGTTCCGTTTGAACCCATGCATTCCATAGATATTAAACTTCTATCTTGGAAAGTTCTGTTTTTAGTTGCTATCTCTTCTGCTCGAAGAGTTTCTGAGCTATCTGCGTTACGATGCGACTTGCCTTATCTTATATTCCATTCTGATAAGGTGGTTTTGCGTACTAAACCTGGATTCCTTCCTAAGTTTGTTTCAAATAAGAATATTAATCAGGAAATTGTTGTTCCTTCTCTGTGTCCTAACCCTTTTTCTACGAAGGAGCATCAGTTACATAACTTGGACGTGGTTCGTGCAAGCGACCAAGGATTTGCGTCAAACATCTTCTCTGTTTGTTGTCTACTCTGGAAAGCGTAGAGGTCAAAAGGCTACGGCTACCTTTCTTTCTTTTTGGCTGAAAAGCATCATCCGTTTGGCATTCAAGATTGCTGGACAGCAGCCTCCTGAAAAAATTACAGCTCATTCTACTAGAGCGGTGGCTTCCACATGGGCTTTTAAAAAACGATTCTTCTGTTGAACAGATTTGTAAGGCTGCGACTTGGTCTTCCCTTCATACCTTTTCCAAATTTTCCAAAGTTGATACTTTTACTTCTTCTGAGGCTATTTTTGGGAGAAAGGTTCTTCAAGCAGTGGTGCCTTCCGTTTAGGTATCTGTCTTGTCCCTCCCGTTCATCCATGTCCTGTAGCTTTGGTATTGTATCCCACAAGTAAAGGATGAATCCGTGGACTCGTCGTATCTTATAGAAGAAAAGGAAATTTATGCTTACCTGATAAATTGATTTCTTCTAAGATACGACGAGTCCACGACCCGCCCAGTCAATTTAAGACGGATTATATTTTTTTGTTTAAAACTTCAGTCACCTCTGCACCTTTTAGTTTCTCCTTTTTCTTCCTATACCTTTGTTCGAATGACTGGGGGGTGGAGTCAAGGGAGGAGCTATATAGACAGCTCTGCTGTGGTGCTCTTTGCCACTTTTTGTTAGCAGGAGGATAATATCCCACAAGTAAAGGATGAATCCGTGGACTCGTCGTATCTTAGAAGAAATCAATTTATCAGGTAAGCATAAATTTCCTTTTTTTTATAAAAGTGTTCTGAAGCTTTCTGTGTTTTATTATTTAGTTAGTACCGGTATAGTTGAGCAAAATTAAAAAAGAGAAAACATTTTAACAAAAAAAAAATGATTGAGGTGAGGTATTCATTCTGGATGGCTGCACATTAACTGAGCTCTGTGAACCTAGCTGTTACTCGGATCATCACAGGCTCCTATGGACCACCTGGGCTATTTCTGGCTAGTCCCTGCCTCGTTTAGACTACAACACAGCACCGCAAATGCCTTTATATTCTCATGCTGGAGATCCGGCGTGTTTGAGGTCTACCACGCTATATTTTATCTATCTGACTCACGAGGAGCACAAACCAAAGAGGCAGCAGCCTGAGGTGGGAATCAAAAGTAGGATCCAGTGCTGTTCTCCATTGCACCACCAATGTGGTAAGAAATAACTACTGAAGATGGCCCTTATACTTCAAAGGTATAATGCTATTCAGACGCATACGAGAAGTGGAACCTAGAATATTTCACATTAACGTATTCCTATATAGACTTCAATGGAGCACAAAAACTGGTGGTGGGGGGGGGGCGAACACCCATACTCTCGTGCTAACCTGATTGCAGTTATTCAAGAGAACTGAACCCAACGTTAAATACTCTTAATTTCTCCAACATAGGTGTGTCCGGTCCACGGCGTCATCCTTACTTGTGGGATATTCTCTTCCCCAACAGGAAATGGCAAAGAGCCCAGCAAAGCTGGTCACATGATCCCTCCTAGGCTCCGCCTTCCCCAGTCATTCTCTTTGCCGTTGTACAGGCAACATCTCCACGGAGATGGCTTAGAGTTTTTTGGTGTTTAAATGTAGTTTTTATTCTTCAATCAAGAGTTTGTTATTTTAAAATAGTGCTGGTATGTACTATTTACTCTGAAACAGAAAAGAGATGAAGATTTCTGTTTGTAAGAGGAAAATGATTTTAGCAACCGTTACTAAAATCGATGGCTGTTTCCACACAGGACTGTTGAGAGGAATTAACTTCAGTTGGGGGAAACAGTGAGCAGACTTTTGCTGCTTGAGGTATGACACATTTCTAACAAGACTTGGTAATGCTGGAAGCTGTCATTTTCCCTATGGGATCCGGTAAGCCATTTTTATTAAATAAGAATAAAGGGCTTCACAAGGGCTTTAAAGACTGGTAGACATTTTTCTGGGCTAAAACGATTGATTTATAAGCATTTTTAATACTTCATAGCTTTGAGGAGTTATTTTATTCTTGGGAATTATGTAAAATAACCGGCAGGCACTGTATTGGACACCTTTTTCACTGGGGGCCTTCTCTAATCATAGGCAGAGCCTCATTTTCGCGCCTCTATTGCGCAGTTGTTTTTGGGAAGCAAGGCATGCAGATGCATGTGTGAGGAGCTCAGATACATAGAAAAAGCTTACTGAAGGCGTCATTTGGTATCGTATTCCCCTTTGGGCTTGGTTGGGTCTCAGCAAAGCAGATACCAGGGACTGTATAGGGGTTAAATATAAAAACGGCTCCGGTTCCGTTATTTTAAGAGTTAAAGCTTTCAAATTTGGTGTGCAATACTTTTAAGGCTTTAAGACACTGTGGTGAAATTTTGGTGAATTTTGAACAATTCCTTCATACTTTTTCACATTTTCAGTAATAAAGTGTGTTCAGTTTAAAATTTAAAGTGACAGTAACGGTTTTATTTTAAAACGTTTTTTGTACTTTGTTATCAAGTTTATGCCTGTTTAACATGTCTGAACTATCAGATAGACTATGTTCTGTATGTGAGGAAGCCAAGGTTCCTTCTCATTTAAATAGATGTGATTTATGTGACACAAAATTTAGAGAAAATGATGCCCAAGATGATTCCTCAAGTGAGGGGAGTAAGCATGGTACTGCATCATCCCCTCCTTCGTCTACGCCAGTCTTGCCCACACAGGAGGCCCCTAGTACATCTAGTGCGCCAATACTCCTTACTATGCAACAATTAACGGCTGTAATGGATAATTCTATCAAAAACATTTTAGCCAAAATGCCCACTTATCAGCGAAAGCGCGACTGCTCTGTTTTAGAAAATACTGAAGAGCATGAGGACGCTGATGATAATGGTTCTGAAATGCCCCTACACCAGTCTGAGGGGGCCAGGGAGGTTTTGTCTGAGGGAGAAATTTCAGATTCAGGGAAAATTTCTCAACAAGCTGAACCTGATGTGATTACATTCAAATTTAAATTGGAACATCTCCGCGCTCTGCTTAAGGAGGTGTTATCTACTCTGGATGATTGTGAGAATTTGGTCATTCCAGAGAAATTATGTAAGATGGACAAGTTCCTAGAGGTCCCGGGGCCCCCCGTAGCTTTTCCTATACCCAAGCGGGTGGCGGACATTGTAAACAAAGAATGGGAAAGGCCCGGCATACCTTTTGTCCCTCCCCCTATATTTAAGAAATTGTTTCCTATGGTCGACCCCAGAAAGGACTTATGGCAGACAGTCCCCAAGGTCGAGGGGGCGGTTTCTACTCTAAACAAACGCACTACTATCCCTATAGAAGATAGTTGTGCTTTCAAAGATCCTATGGATAAAAAATTAGAGGGTTTGCTTAAAAAGATGTTTGTTCAGCAAGGTTACCTTCTACAACCAATTTCATGCATTGTTCCTGTCACTACAGCAGCGTGTTTCTGGTTCGATGAACTAGAAAAGTCGCTCAATAAAGATTCTTCTTATGAGGAGATTATGGACAGAATTCATGCTCTCAAATTGGCTAACTCTTTTACTTTAGACGCCACTTTGCAATTGGCTAGATTAGCGGCGAAAAATTCAGGGTTTGCTATTGTGGCGCGCAGAGCGCTTTGGCTAAAATCTTGGTCAGCGGATGCGTCTTCCAAGAACAAATTGCTTAACATACCTTTCAAGGGGAAAACGCTGTTTGGCCCTGACTTGAAAGAGATTATTTCTGATATCACTGGGGGTAAGGGCCACGCCCTTCCTCAGGATAGGTCTTTCAAGGCCAAAAATAAACCAAATTTTCGTCCCTTTTGCAGAAACGGACCAGCCCCAAGTGCTACATCCTCTAAGCAAGAGGGTAATACTTCTCAAACCAAGCCAGCCTGGAGGCCAATGCAAGGCTGGAACAAAGGTAAGCAGGCCAAGAAACCTGCCACTGCTACCAAGACAGCATGAGATGTTGGCCCCCGATCCGGGACCGGATCTGGTGGGGGGCAGACTTTCTCTCTTCGCTCAGGCTTGGGCAAGAGATGTTCTGGATCCTTGGGCGCTAGAAATAGTCTCCCAAGGTTATCTTCTGGAATTCAAGGAGCTTCCCCCAAGGGGGAGGTTCCACAGGTCTCAATTGTCTTCAGACCACATAAAAAGACAGGCATTCTTACATTGTGTAGAAGACCTGTTAAAAATGGGAGTGATTCATCCTGTTCCATTAGGAGAACAAGGGATGGGATTCTACTCCAATCTGTTCATAGTTCCCAAAAAAGAGGGAACATTCAGACCAATCTTAGATCTCAAGATCCTAAACAAGTTTCTCAAGGTTCCATCGTTCAAAATGGAAACCATTCGGACAATTCTTCCTTCCATCCAGGAAGGTCAATTCATGACCACGGTGGATTTAAAGGATGCATATCTACATATTCCTATCCACAAGGAACATCATCGGTTCCTAAGGTTCGCCTTTCTGGACAAGCATTACCAGTTTGTGGCACTTCCATTCGGATTAGCCACTGCTCCAAGAATTTTCACAAAGGTACTAGGGTCCCTTCTAGCGGTGCTACGACCAAGGGGCATTGCAGTAGTACCTTACTTGGACGACATACTGATTCAAGCGTCGTCCCTACCACAAGCAAAGGCTCATACGGACATTGTCCTGGCCTTTCTCAGATCTCACGGGTGGAAAGTGAACGTAGAAAAAAGTTCTCTATCTCCGTCAACAAGAGTTCCCTTCTTGGGAACAATAATAGACTCCTTAGAAATGAGGATTTTTCTGACAGAGGCCAGAAAATCAAAACTTCTAAGCTCTTGTCAAGTACTTCATTCTGTTCTTCTTCCTTCCATAGCACAGTGCATGGAAGTAATAGGTTTGATGGTCGCGGCAATGGACATAGTTCCTTTTGCGCGAATTCATCTGAGACCATTACAACTGTGCATGCTCAGTCAGTGGAATGGGGATTATACAGACTTGTCTCCGACTATACAAGTAGATCAGAGGACCAGAGATTCACTCCGTTGGTGGCTGACCCTGGACAACCTGTCACAGGGGATGAGCTTCCGCAGACCAGAGTGGGTCATTGTCACGACCGACGCCAGTCTGGTAGGCTGGGGCGCGGTCTGGGAACCCCTGAAAGCTCAGGGTCTTTGGTCTCGGGAAGAATCTCTTCTCCCGATAAACATTCTGGAACTGAGAGCGATATTCAATGCTCTCAAGGCTTGGCCTCAGCTAGCAAAGGCCAAATTCATACGGTTTCAATCAGACAACATGACGACTGTTGCGTATATCAACCATCAGGGGGGAACAAGGAGTTCCCTGGCGATGGAAGAAGTGACCAAAATCATTCAATGGGCGGAGACTCACTCCTGCCACTTGTCTGCAATCCACATCCCAGGCGTGGAAAATTGGGAAGCGGATTTTCTGAGTCGTCAGACATTTCATCCGGGGGAGTGGGAACTCCATCCGGAAATCTTTGCCCAAATAACTCAATTGTGGGGAATTCCAGACATGGATCTGATGGCCTCTCGTCAGAACTTCAAGGTTCCTTGCTACGGGTCCAGATCCAGGGATCCCAAGGCGACTCTAGTAGATGCACTAGTAGCACCTTGGACCTTCAACCTAGCTTATGTATTCCCACCGTTTCCTCTCATCCCCAGGCTGGTAGCCAGGATCAATCAGGAGAGGGCATCAGTGATCTTGATAGCTCCTGCCTGGCCACGCAGGACTTGGTATGCAGACCTGGTGAATATGTCATCGGCTCCACCATGGAAGCTACCTTTGAGACAGGACCTTCTTGTTCAAGGTCCGTTCGAACATCCGAATCTGGTTTCACTCCAACTGACTGCTTGGAGATTGAACGCTTGATTTTATCAAAGCGAGGGTTCTCAGATTCTGTCATTGATACTCTTGTTCAGGCCAGAAAGCCTGTAACTAGAAAAATCTACCATAAAATATGGAAAAAATATATCTGTTGGTGTGAATCTAAAGGATTACCATGGAACAAGATAAAAATTCCTAAGATTCTATCCTTTCTTCAAGAAGGTTTGGAGAAAGGATTATCTGCAAGTTCTTTGAAGGGACAGATTTCTGCTTTATCTGTTTTACTTCACAAAAAGCTGGTGGCTGTGCCAGATGTTCAGGCTTTTGTTCAGGCTCTGGTTAGAATCAAGCCTGTTTACAAACCTTTGACTCCTCCTTGGAGTCTCAATTTAGTTCTTTCAGTTCTTCAGGGGGTTCCGTTTGAGCCCCTACATTCCGTTGATATCAAGTTATTATCTTGGAAAGTTTTGTTTTTGGTTGCAATTTCTTCTGCTAGAAGAGTTTCAGAGTTATCTGCTCTGCAGTGTTCTCCTCCTTATCTGGTGTTCCATGCAGATAAGGTGGTTTTGCGTACTAAACCTGGTTTTCTTCCGAAAGTTGTTTCTAACAAAAACATTAACCAGGAGATAGTAGTGCCTTCTTTGTGTCCGAATCCAGTTTCAAAGAAGGAACATTTGTTGCACAATTTGGATGTAGTTCGTGCTCTAAAATTCTATTTAGATGCTACAAAGGATTTCAGACAAACATCTTCCTTGTTTGTTGTTTATTCTGGTAAAAGGAGAGGTCAAAAAGCAACTTCTACCTCTCTATCTTTTTGGCTTAAAAGCATCATCAGATTGGCTTATGAGACTGCCGGACGGCAGCCTCCTGAAAGAATCACAGCTCATTCCACTAGGGCCGTGGCTTCCACATGGGCCTTTAAGAACGAGGCTTCTGTTGATCAGATATGTAAGGCAGCGACTTGGTCTTCACTGCACACTTTTACCAAATTTTACAAATTTGATACTTTTGCTTCTTCTGAGGCTATTTTTGGGAGAAAGGTTTTGCAAACCGTGGTGCCTTCCATCTAGGTGACCTGATTTGCTCCCTCCCATCATCCGTGTCCTAAAGCTTTGGTATTGGTTCCCACAAGTAAGGATGACGCCGTGGACCGGACACACCTATGTTGGAGAAAACAGAATTTATGTTTACCTGATAAATTACTTTCTCCAACGGTGTGTCCGGTCCACGGCCCGCCCTGGTTTTTTAATCAGGTCTGATGATTTATTTTCTTTAACTACAGTCACCACGGTATCATATGATTTCTCCTATGCAAATATTCCTCCTTTACGTCGGTCGAATGACTGGGGAAGGCGGAGCCTAGGAGGGATCATGTGACCAGCTTTGCTGGGCTCTTTGCCATTTCCTGTTGGGGAAGAGAATATCCCACAAGTAAGGATGACGCCGTGGACCGGACACACCGTTGGAGAAAGTAATTTATCAGGTAAACATAAATTCTGTTTTGTATACATTTTTTAATTTTGAAGAATTTTTATTTCTTAATTTAACTTTAAAAAAATTATTTTTAAAGTACAAATTTTATATATATATATATATATATATATATATATATATATATATACACATATATATATATATATATATACATATATATATATATATATATATATACAGTACTGTGCAAAAGTCTTAGGCCACTATTAGATTAGTTGTTTTAGAAAAGTTTTTATGACCATCCATATTTATTTTTCTGTCTCTTTATTAAGATACAATAAAGGAAATATGTACACAAAATATAAAAAAAAAATCAGATCAAAATGGATGGACCCAACGTTAAATACTCTTAATTTGTATACATTTTTTAATTTTGAAGAATTTTTATTTCTTAATTTAACTTTAAAAAAATTATTTTTAAAGTACAAATTTTATATATATATATATATATATACACATATATATATATATATATATATATATATATATATATATATATATATATATACACATATATATATATATATATATATATATATACACACATATATATATATATATATATATATATATATATATATATATATATATATATATATATATATATATATATACAGTACTGTGCAAAAGTCTTAGGCCACCATTAGATTAGTTGTTTTAGAAAAGTTTTAATGACCATCCATATTTATTTTTCTGTCTCTTTATTAAGATACAATAAAGGAAATATGTACACAAAATATAAAAAAAAAATCAGATCAAAATGGATTATACAGGCAGCACATCTTGAACTCTTTTGGGGAGACTGTCCTGAAGTTTTCTGAAGTAATTTTCTGGTATGCTATACCAGGCTTCTATCAGCACTTCCCAGAGTTCTTCTTTAGATTTTGGTGGTCTTTTATTTCTTTCTCTGTCCAGGGGATTCAATACTGGCTCTATAATATTCAGGTCTGAACTCTGTGGAGGCCAGTACTTGAGTGTTTTATCAGATGTTTTTCTCTCCAAATATGATTTCACTGCATTAGCAGTGTGCTTGGGATCGTTATCAAGCTGAAAAATAAAACCATTCCCAATCAGGGGCTTTACCGGAAGGAATGACATGATGATTTAAAATCTGTCTGCACTTTTTAGCATTCATGATCCCATCAATTCAGACAATATCGCCAACACCACTGGCAGAAATGCAGCCCGAAACCAGGACAGACCCTCCATCGTGTTTCACTGAAGGCTGCAAGCACTCATTTTTCCATCTCTCTCCAACTCTTCTTCTCACATATTGTTGACAAATATTTTAAACTTTTATTTGTCACTCCATAATACTCTCTTCCACTTATCATCTTTCTAATCTTTGTGAGCTTTAGCATAGCTTAGCGTTTTCAGTCTGTTCCCCTTCCGAGAAAGTGGTTTCTTGGCTGCTATCCTTCCACAAAGACAATTTCTCATCAAGCTTTTTTCAGACTGTAGGAGGGTCAACTTGGCTTCAAAGAAGAAGCTTTGAGACACTTCTCATCTGATTTTTTTTCTTGATTCTTCAAATTTCTTTATAACAGCTTGAATACCACATCTTTAATATCCAGTTTGTTTGCTGATTCCACTTTGAGAGTGACCTTGCTGCTGCTGCTGCAAAAGTATGATTTTATTTCTATCAAATTCTGTGATCATTGACATTTTAAATAGAATGATATGATTAGCAAGCTTCCAATGAATTTAACTCATACTACATGTGTATGTAATGCTCAAGCATGTCCTGCACAAACCTGGTATAATAGACCTTTTTCACAGCAGTCATTTTGACATTAAATAGTTGGACAAATACGGTTGTTAGCTATGACATTAATTAGGGTTCCATTCCATTAAAGTTTACGAGAGCCAGGTTCCTGTTATTGCTCAAGTGTAAGGGGAGGTCACATTAAATACTTGACACTTTAGCCTATAGAAGCAGTTTTTTCTGATTTTTTTTTTTCTTTCTGTATTTTAATACTACATACAAATATACAAATATTCTGTATTTTCTGGTTGTATTCTAATAGAGACTGAGAAATATTGAAATATGGTCATCATACCATTACTAAAACAACAAATCTAATGGTGGCCTAAGACTTTTGCACAGTACTGTGTGGTGTATGTGTGTATATATATATATATATATATCAAACACACACACACACAGAGAAGCACACTCACAGAACGAACAACTAGCTAAACAACATTGATAGACAGTTCTATGGCAATTTGCCATGCTCCAAAGGTAGGGAGACAGCATACTCCGCAGATTGGGGCATGGAAGAGACGAGCCAGGTCTCACTAATGTCATGCAAAATACTAAATATTTCCAGCCACCAAAGACTTTTAAAAGGATCTTTTTTATATATATATATATATATATATATATATACAGGGTCCATAGGGAATCAAACAAACAACGTTCCGAGCCTGCTATAGGCTCTTAGTCATGTCATGACATGACTAAGAACCTATAGCAGGCTAGAAATGTTTGTTTCTTTCCTTAATAGTCTCTTTCATTTCTTGAATTAGCTGTTCACTCAAATTATTCATCATATTAGAATATTCCTTATTGTGTCCACTCACACATATTTTTTCTATAGTTAACCAGTTATGTGTTATAATAATTCAGTTGTAATAATGTCCTTCATATTTTCATGATATGTACTTGCTTTCCACATTTGCCCTCACAGACATCCATTCGCTTAGTGCCGTCATTTCTTATGTAACTTCACTTGTTGGTATATTTATACACTAATTACTCATTTACACTTTTTTGCTTCTCACACTGTTTCACATATTCAATTAAAGTTTCAGTCTACAACCATATTAACATTTGCCTATACGTTAGATAAAGTTCTGATTGTTCTAACTCACCCCCTCTACCGTAACCAGTCTGCTTCACAAACGGAGTTATTCCTAATCCAAACTCAGATTATAATCGTTATAAATGGCCGAACAACTCCGCCTATTAACTACATCATAGACTCTCTCCCTTGAAAAACTCCAATCAAAATTAGATCTCCGATTAAAACACAGGATTGCGCTTTCTTTGGGGTTTTTTTATGCTTGCGCACCTTCTGAGGAACAGAAAAAACTGAACCAAAATCTATTTGAAATTTGCACACGGACCATTTATTTAGTGAACATTCAATGCATAGTGTAAGTATATAGAAAAGCGTCCCTTTCTCTTACAGACGGACTTCCTCTACATCACTTCCATATATAGGAGCATGCGTGTTTACACGTTAATGACGTAGGTGGTTGAATGTGCAAGAGTATGAGATCCAAAGAGAAGGGTAGTTCATGGTAGGAGGAGAAGGGAATGGGTGGAGTTTGTCGGCCATTTTTAACGTCTCTAATCAAAGTTTGGATTTCGGACATCTCCATTTGTAAAGCAGACTCATTAGGGTAGAGGGGGTGAGCTAGGAAAATCTGATCACGATCTAAAATATAGGCTAATGTTAAAACTGGTGTAGACTGTCCTTTTATTCATCACTCCATTATTATTTTGTAATGTCACAACTTTTTTTTTTCTATATCACGCTAATAATTTTAATACAATTTTCCATTACATTTTCTCTCTTTTTGAAATGTTACACACATCCTAATCATAATATATATCAATATATTCTCATTGTTACTTCACTCACATCTAGTTACATCTAGTAATTTCATTCATTTTGATTTTTTTTTCTTCAGTGTATTTATTTCTATTCCATTCATTTGTCTTTAAAGGGACATTAAACACTTCAAGACATCAATATAAATTGTTTAATTGCATGTAATAAAACTACTTTAAAATATGAAAGTGCTTGTTAAAAATACCAACAGGAATTAGAGAAATACGAACAGGAGATAAAACAAACTAAACAAGGAAAACTAAGCAGAGATAAGTCAGACTATGAAAACAAGAAAGTGTATAAGTGGAAAAGGAACCCTAATAAAGATAGACACTCACGAGTAAATGTCATACAAAGTGAAGTTTCTGACACCAAAGGGGAAGAATCAGATAATACTGACAATTACACAGATACACAAGCGACAACCTCTATATCAAACGCAATAGCTACACGTATGAAACAAAAGGATTTTTTAGAGGAAAGTGCCTCTTCAGAATTAAACACACCAGATGAGGCAGGGGGAAAACCAAAAAACAAATGAGAAATTGTACTCAGAACAAACAAAACAAGCAAGCTCAAAAACCACACAAAAGAGCACCAAGCCCATTCTCCCAGATCAGATTGAAACAATGAGGATTATTAATTTATCTAATTTAACTTTAACAGTTCACCATACAAATGTATTAACAACAGGTACTGTATGTCCTTCTGCCCTACACCCCAGATGGACAAATTCAAAATCATAAAAGATCTTCAACTCTACCTGAGAAAAATAGCATTAAAAGGATTCTACAAAGACAAATCTGATCCTAATAACCAAGAAATGTGGATAGAGGAAGATAGAATTACCCTTGAAAATCTGGAAGAACTGTTAAAAGAAAGTGAACCTCCAAAAGAAACTCAGTGGAGGGATAAAATAAAAAATAAATCAAAATTCATCACTAAGACAAACAACTGCCCTCAACTAGAGATGTTCAACCAAGTAGTTTGTTACAAGATAATCAATCTGAAAGAAATAAATACCACTAAAACTTTACTAAACAAGAAAACAAAGCTCTTACAGAAATGAAAAAGTGGCAAGATGTAATCATTAGAACCTCTGACAAGGGAGGAAATGTGGTAATTTGGCCTACCAAATTATATTTACAAGAAGCAGAACAACAACTGGAGGATACAACCTGTTACAAAAAAATAGGGTATAACCCTATGAAAGAATATGTACAATGCTATTCTAACATCATAGAAAATGCAAAAAAACATAAAATAATAAGAACAAAAGAATATCATTTTCCGAGCATCTCTAATCCAACTACACCAACCTTTTACCTGATCCCAAAAATCCATAACAACATCAACCACCCACCTGGCCACCCAATAATATCAGGTATCAACAGCCTAACCGAAAAAGCGAGCCAGTACGTAGATTTTAGGCTAAGGGAATATTTATCTCTGATGCCTTCGTATGTGCAAGATACAAGAGATGTATTAAAACAATTGGAAAATCTATGTGTCAGTTCCACAACATGGCTTGTAACTGCTGAAGTTGAATCCTTATACACCAGCATAAACCATGATTTAGGACTCAAAGCAGCATAATACGTTCTAAAAATGGGGTCTGAAGAAAATACAGAACATTACAATTTCATCCTTAAACTCCTGAACTTTGTCCTGAATCATATTTTTTTTACCTTTGATCACAAATTCTACCTACAAATTTGCGGCACAGCGATGGGCACATCCTGTGCACCCACTTATTTTAACAATTTTTTAGGTTGCTGGGAACAAGATATAGTTTTCTCAGATGCAAATACAGAATACATGAAATATATACCACTGTGGCTACACTATATTGATGATGTGCTCTTCTTTTGAGAAGGTCCGAAGGATAAACTAGACCAATTCTTAAAACATCTGAACAACAATGAGCTGAATATCAAGCTAACCTATAAGGCAGATCTCAACACAATAGCTTTCTTAGATCTCACAATCACCAAAAACGCAGGACGACAGCTCATCACAGATGACTATAGGAAAAAAACAGCTACAAATAGCATCTAACAAATGCTCCCAATACTATTAAATCATTGCAGACAGGAGAATATTTACGCATGAGGTGAAATTGCTCAACGGAACAGAATTACAGAGAGCAAAAGAAATACAGGAGAGATTATTAGCCACAATCTACAGAAAGAAAAAAAAAGAATTTAGAGCCAGATTAACACCAAGACAGGAACTTCTAGTAAATAAACCTAAAATGACAGAAAACCATGTCAGATTTATTACAACATACAACCCTAATTCTAGAGAAATTTTAGAAATCATGAATGAAAATTGGCATATACTAAAATCGGACCCAATACTTTCCACAATTCTGGGAGAAAAAGTACAAGTGGGTTATAGAAGAGCCAAAAATTTGACATGGTAAGCCCAAGTCACTTCAAATGTGCGGCACGCAGTAATGCAGTTCCATGTTTAAAATCGAAGACATCAACAGATTTGGCAAGTGCCATAAAATCAATGCTCATATAGACTGTCATCTATGCTCTCAAATGTAATTGTGAGAAAACCTATGTTGGTAAGATGACAAGGAAAATCAGGACGAGACTTCAGGAACATTTAAGGAGCATCAAAAATGCAGAAAAAAAAGCTGGAAAAAAATTATTTCGGTAGCAAAACATTTCCTTCTCACTCATCAATCAAAGCAATCTGAAGTGAGATGCTTTGGAATCCAGTAAATAGAATTGGGAATTTGAGGAGGAAACTCAGAAAAAAAAACATTACTTTGTGCAGAAAGTAAATGGATATTCCTACTCAATATTGTTCAACCTTATTGTGTAAATGAACAAAATAATTTTGGTTCATTCCTGTAAACATCTATAATTTAGCATTAGGACAATATAGAAAATGCTATAAGAATATAATGAATTTAACATTAATACATAGTTAATATCCAACAGGTACTGTCATTCAGCTATAAAATTTATAAATGAAATTACCAAAAATCACTATATAGAAGGCAAATGAGTATAAATTTATATTCCAACAATTAGGACAATTTGATTTTTACAAAAAGATCACTTAATTTAAAACTAAAAGGCACCTTCATCTTAAAAATGGAAAATAAATATATAACGCATTACAATTTAATAATCTAATTGAAGATAATAAATACAATACACTTCACCAAATAAAGGTTTGAATCTAATACTTAAAGAACCAAAATCCACCACTTATAGTACATTTACATTTTCACACATTCACAAACCTAAGTTGCTTTTCAGTCACAATGTATTAATTCTTATTTAGAGCACTTCCCAAGTATATATAATTTGTTGAACATTGTTGGAAACCTCTTTAATATAATAAACACTTCAACTAAAAATGAAGATTTATACCACTATCACCAATTAGAACCTTCACTCTTTTATCCAAAATAAGAGACTCGTAGCAAACTCTAATATGAATGAGAGAATATCTAACTATTTAAAATGACTTATGAAGAATTTTTATCACACTTAATATTAAGTATTACCTAAAGTTAATAAAGTTGCTTTACAATTTAAAATTAAACAGACAAACATTCTCAAAAGTTAGCATTAATAACTATATATATATATTACTATAATTGTCCGTTTCCATGCTACATTAACTTGAATTAGCCACATTCAGTCAGTGAACCCCATAGGTAAAAAAAAAAAAAGTGTCAATATTCATGTAGAATAAACAACACATAAGACAGCACTTATATTCCTATATTTTTATTGTAAGTCAAACGATGTCAGCGATTTAGTTCTGATACAGAATCAGAACGTTGTGATGACATCACGTTTGGAGGCAGGGCCAAGATCAAAACGTCATAAATAGAGGCCGATCTTGCGCCGCCCGTCATACCCTTTGAGAAAGCCATTCACACGGCGAAACATGTTAGGGATCTGTTGTTGAGGAGTTACTGGGAACTCCTGCTTTTTAACGGCCCCTCTATGTATATCTGCACATGCCACCTAACTATAAATGCATGATTTCTAGCTTATCTATATGCTAACTTAAAAACAAGAAGATAATGTTGAGCTTAACTTAAACGTTTATTGTGAGAATTTGTACATTAACATTAGCACATTAGGTAACCTGACCTTTTTTAAGTGAGTTAAATTTACGGAGACATCAATTCTCTTATTAAAGGGATAGGAAAGTCAAAATTAAACTTGCATGATTCAGATAGAGCATGTCATTTTAAGGCCCTTTTAAATTCACTTCTATTTTCAAAATGTGCTTCGTTCTCTTAGTATCTCTTGTTGAAAAAGAAAATGCACATATCATACACTAGTGGGAGCTGCTGCTAATTGGTGCCTGCACACATTTGTCTCTTGTGATTGGCTAACTAAATGTGTTCAGCTAGCTGCCAGTAGTGCAATGCTGTTCCTTCAGCAATGGATAACAAGATAATGAAGCAAATTTGATAATAGAAGTAAATAGGAAAGTTATTCAAAATTGTATGTTCTATCTGAATCATAAAAGAAAATGTTGGGGTTTACTATCCCTTTGAAGAGAATACGGATATTTCACATACTAACTTAGTCCATAAGTATTTACTCATGAATACATTACTTTAGTTCGTTTGTTACTTTTTTAAAACAAATTTGGCAGCTAATGCAAGAAAAGCAACATTGGTTAGCCTGCTATTACTCTCAAATATTAGTAAAATACATGCTTTGTAATCGGTATTACTTTCAACCATTGACTAACCAATGTACTTTCACTAACCTGACCATGCATGGCGAACAGGCAGAAAGAGTAAAATACTATTACTAGCAACACTAACACTCTTACAGCACTGAAATCATAGACAAACACACAGCTATATTCTAGGCAAAACTGTTAGTCTTAACAGCTGCCAGTAGCATCATATTTTGTAAACACTTTTTAGATTGTGCTCAACTGCCAAATTGTGCTACTATCAAAACCCTAACTGAGGTAACGTTCTCTTAATGTATCAATTATATAAAGTGTTATAAATGAAACATTCAAAATAACACTTTAAACAATTAATGCTTACATTTTGCCCAAGGGCAAGATACTGAACTTTACATTCTGTTATTATTCACATTTATTCTCCTTGCCAACAGTGGCATCTAAGCATAAATCCATTATATATGTGAATCTAAGCACATGCAGAGCTATACTCAAGTGTGAGTTTTTATTAGTCTTTCCCTTATATTTTAGATTAAATCATTAAAAGTTATGTTTTATCATTGGATCTTTTCTCTTACTTGTCGTTAGGGACTATCTGTTTTCAAATAACCAACACAATTCATATGGTGATAAGACATTACATGTCTTTGACTCTAGAGTGCTATACGAGTATTCTCCACTAGTGGGTTCTTCACCCATTCTGTTTTCAAACTTTAAAATATACCTTCATTATTTATTTTGTTCTCCTTTCCTGTAATTGGATTCTGAATATTGTGGGCTTTCCCATTCATGTTAAATATGGAAGTGCATGTAAAAATACATGTACAAATTAGTCTCAGGCTATTTTCTTCTCTTAATATATCATTCAAGCAATGATTTATTTAGTGTTTATTTGAAAAAGCAGTAATGTTAGCTTACGAGACGGCCCATCTTTGTTTTAGCACCTGGGTACAGCTTGCTGATTGGTAACTGATTGGTAAGCTTATATTCCTGCTTTTTCAATAAAGATACCAAGAGCACGAAGAAAATTGATAATAGGAGTAAATTACAAAGTTGCTTAAAATTGCATGCTTTATCTGAATCATGAAAGACAAAAAAGGTTTCAGTATCCCTTTAACAGAATAAACCCACATATAAATGGGATAACAATAGAGAGAGACACATACAGATCTGCTTTATTTTCCGGATAACCTATTACTCACTTTCACTGACATACCCTTGTCTCTCTCCACGATACCCACATAAATCTAAAAATTTGGGAAAGTGTCAAATTTCTTAATTAACATGAGCAAATCAGAAGATCTCCCTGTCAATTTACCTGCAACAGGTCTTCTTCAATTGAAAACACAAACCCCCTTTAAATGTCAGTCTACAAACCAAAAATATTTAGGAATTTGGTTGTCTTCAGATCATATCACTCTTTTTGAAGCAACTTACCACAAACGTTTTCTTGACCTTAAATGTTTAAAGGGACACTCAGGTTTTATTACATTTTCATGATTCAGATAGAGCATGTCATTTTAAAAAACTTTCCAATTTACTTCCATTAAAAAAAATGTGCACAGTCTTTTATATTTACACTTTTTTGAGTCACCAGTTCCTACTGAGCATGTGCAAGAACTCAGACTATACGTATATGTATTTGTGATTGGCTGATTGCTATCACATGGTACATGGGGAGTGGAAATATACATGTGTTAGAAAAGACTCTACTACTCATTTGAAATTCAGAGTAAATGCTATTGTATTGTCTTGTTATCTTGCATTTGTTGATTATGCAAATCTATTGTGTTTACTGGTCCTTTAATATCTTCTTGTCTGCCAAAATGCACCTCCTGGTTAGGTATTGTACACATTATCAAAATGACAGTCTTACAAAAATGTTATATATCTTCCAGAATTTGACTATCCAATTGCCTGATGGTTATTTCATTTAACTTGTGAGTCTTCATACTTACCTTTGAACTCTGGTGGTCTAGGTGTCCAAAATGTCCGCCTATATAAATACAGGGTGTTTTTACATCATATTCTAGAATGGTGTCACCATGACCCCCAGTTATATAAAACATGGGTATATCTGAGCACTCTTTGACTAAATTTCCTCAAATAGGCTGTACTTACTGGTTACCCAAAACAGAGTCTGTTTGTCACGGTATGAGACTTCCAATAGTTGAGCAAACATTCTAAGTATGGTGTAAAATATTGCAGGATTACTGTCATGTATCTACTAACCCATCATCACTCCAGTACTTTCCATTACATCATACCCCAGGGGAAAATTACATACTTACTACCCAAACAGATATACAATGTCAAATCCCAATAATTATGTTAACTCCTCACAACATAAAACCCAAACAGCATATAGAAGATCTAGGAGAGGGTAACTTTCGCCTTTGGTTACATTACCATCAACTAGCTTTTATTTATTTTTTGTACTACACATAAACAAAGCAAAATCTTAGCTCACTAATTTTGAGTATTTTTGTTTGTCAACTCTTCCCTTAAAAAGTGCTTTGTTCCAATCCCATATTTGTTTTTTATTAGAACCGATTTATTGATACTATTTTGATATGTTTTGCACTGGCAAAAAGAACCACCCATATCTATCGATATTTTCAAATGGGTTCAGATATTTAGAGATACAGCAAAATTCAGCACATTCAACACTTTTGGAAACACATTTCAAGCTGGTATCTAATGCCGCAAAGATTGAAATATATCTTTCCAGCTGCCACAGACAAATGCTGGGGTGGATGCATGGCCATTGGATCCCTATATCATATATGATGGGAATGCCCTCTAACACAGATATTTTGGTTAGAAGCGAAAGGAGAAATTTTAATTGTCATTTAAATTTGGACCCATTAATATTCCTATTCAACTAGTTACCAAATCGTCAGTGTAAACTAAGACAATCGTTATTTAAACTCATGATTAATTGTGCCAAACTGTTGATACCTGCTTTGTGGAAGTCAACTACAATTCCCTCTGTTAGATTGGTTTTAAAAGATTGATACTCCATTATCTCTGGGAAGGTATTACTATTTTACTTTTGGGAAATTTCTTGACATCATGTTCTTATGTATGTCTTGCCTTAAGTATTATTATACCATTTAATACTCAAGCTTGAAAAGTTTTAAGGGTGGGGTAGTGTTATGAAAACTCACATGATTAAATTGAGATCCCAGGTACTTCAAAAGATTCAAGCATATAATGTATCCATTTTAATGGTTGTCTTTTGCCTTTCCTCAGTATCATAGTCCCCCTCATGTATCATATATTTTGTACCATTAGATTAAGTATTGTATATGTGTGATATGTGATCTACTACAATTCAGGATCTGCAAATATCTAAATTTTTTAGGAATATTGTTTGATATTCTCCATTTCTTGTTAATGTATGTTACAGTTATCATTAGTAGTTTAGCAATTGTATGTGCCTTTTTCAACTGCTTTACATTTTGCAAGAATTGCAAGAGGACAACACATCTTTGCAATGGGTTTATAATGCTATACTAGGCATAAACTTGCCTCTAATATTCTGGGGCATGTAATTTGCTGCTTTATTACTTATTGCAATATTATTTGTATGTACAACATAATTTTGAAAATTTTGAAAATAAAATATATTTTTTAAAAAAGCATACTAATATTTTTCTACTGTTAAATAACAAAAAGAAAACAAAAAGTACTAGAAAAAAGCACTCTTGCCTCAAACCTTAAATAGAGAAAAACAATGGCCATATATTGCTATGACCATCCATACTGGTGGAGTAAAACATCAACACACATGATACTAGTGTCAAAGTAATTTGTTTATTGCACTATAAAATCAAATAAATAGTGCATGTGAACTTACATACAATAAATTATATATATAGCAGTGAATTTAGGAATTAAACAAAGAGAACCCTGTAAATAATAATAAATGTTCAAATAAAATGTCCATAAACAGTTTACCACACTGAAGTGTTGTTTACCTGAATCTGTGTTAAGTCCCAAGAGAAACAAAAAGTCTTTTGTTAATGTCCTTTTTTCCCAGTTGTGATAAAGGAAATAAATAGTGACAAAAAATAATTGTAATCCTGGTATCGTTCCTGCTTGTAATTAAGCACTGCTCAATCTTCAAAGTAAGGCTCTGCTACTTACAATAAAAAACTAGGAGTATACAACTGCCAAACTGAACAGCTGAGCATCCAGATAGCTTCTGGAACACCAACACTAAACTGCCAATACTACCATGAAAAATATTTTTCTACTAATTGTAATCCTACCATGAAGTATATATAAAATAGGCTATACTTTTGTATGCATGTACATCGGAATTTTTTAATATCTGTTGTTGTTTAAAATATTTTACAATGTTAGAAGTACTAAGAGTATTCATACAAGCTTACTCATCTTTCAATAAATGTTATATTCATAAGTATACCAATTGTTTTGAAATAACTGACAAGAGAAATGTACTTATGTTTGCAGGGTCATCTACTGGGTTTGGTAGCCCTCTTGGAAGAACAAGACACAGCAGCAGCCAATCCGATTTGACCAGTGCTAGCAGTAGCTCATCAGGCCTGAGTTTCACAGCATGCATGTCTGATTTCTCTCTCTATGTATTTCATCCATATGGAGCAGGCAAACAGAAATCTACTCCAGGCTCCAGTGGCTTAGGTATGATGATCAGTTCTATACTGCATATAAAATGTAAGGAACATTTCAAGTGCTACTAGATTACAGCAGTAATATCAAAAACTTTTAATTTCCTTATTAGCTTGATAGAAAAGGTGTAATTTTAGAGAGCATACATAACATAAGCAATATTAGCTTTTAGATCTGGTTCATATTATTAACTGTTTTTGTGTTTGGTTTGGAGCACACTTTAATATTTCCAGTGGAAACTCTGATATTCACTGAAAAAGCCTGTATGCCACTAACCCTGTAATTTTCCATCACTTATAACTGAGGAAGGAAGGATGCTCCCATATAATGATGAATCATTATGAATAGATGTGTTGTCGCGTCACCATGCCCTAGATATACAACGTAGCTATGCATTAAGAGATGCTTTATGAGATGCATTAAAAGGCCTTTAAATTTACTAAGATCCTTTTCTACAGTGCCTACATATTCATTTTTCTTTCATACAGGTGGTGGGAGTCCACAATCCACTACTCCTGGAAATCACTCTTCCATGCCTTTAGCAGGAGGCAAAGATTTCCAAACCCCAACCACCTCTATAGAGAACCCCTCCCATCTCACTGGTAAATCAGTCTTGTCTTTGCCTCCACTTGAAGAAGGTGAAGAATGAAGATGTGCTTGTTATTCTTCAATGAGAGGGGTTCTCAGACTGAGTTGAGGCCCTTTTCCTCTGCAGCTTGTGACATTTTTTTTCTCCTCATGGGAATTAGTCACATTCCTTCCACAGGTGTTGTGTAGACCTATCATTTGTCTCCCCCAGTTGGGTCATCAGTATATTCCTATTCCATATCGTTTGCTGAAATGTTTAAGCACTGGTTTGGCTTTCTCCAGTAGATTTATATATGTGTATATATCTGATGTTGGATAACGCACACACTCTTTACTTTGGTGCGCTTTCTGCAGGTTGTATTATAGTGCATTATCCTGCATGTCGGATTAGCTCGCTTTGGCTTAGTACATTTTTTTAAAGAGCTGCTTTTGGAGTGGGTACGTATTTACCCTATCTTCAAGAACTCTTTTTGAGTATATAACTATATGTTTTATATTATATGCAAATTACTACTTTTGTAGTTTTCTGCGATTATAGAGCCTTTTGCTTCTCTACCTGAACCTATTATTGAAGCTGAGCCCTCTGAACACTTTCCTATCAGTGTTAAATATGTTTATTGAAAGCCGGTTAAGGTATTACCTCCAGCATATTTATGCTACACATGTTTTAAATGTTTTAATGCATTTTAACCATTCTGTTGCTGCTCTTGCTTCTGAAGGTGTTACTGCTCTTTTTGTTTTTTCCTTGCAGGGGTAATCTACAGATTATCTTGCTCCTATAGTAAAGGACTGCATTTGCTCTTCAGTATCTGATATGTGTGTAGTTATGCCACCTTCAAATAAGCATAAAAGATCAGTTCATAATGTACCTTTTACTAAATCCTTTTACTAAATCTGAGCCTACTGAGGTTAATGTTTATGCATTTGCTGAATCCTCAGAGGGGGAGGTTTTCTTTCACAATCGTGTTTCTACATCTGGTTATGAATCAGAGGCATCCTCTTTTCTGTTTAAAGTCGAACATATTTGTTCGCTTTTAAAGGATATTTTGTTTACTTTAGAGGTTAAGGCTCCTAAAGTACCTTAGGATACATCTGTTATTCGTTTAGACTTTAATTTATAATCCTATGTTTTAATTTCCTAATGTTTTTCCTGTCACTGATGCTGTCTCTGAGATAGTCTCTAAGGAATGGCCTAAGCAAGGTAATCTCTTTTAATCCTTCTGCAAGGTTTAAGAAAATGTATCTTTTGTTCACTTCTAATATTGAACTTTGGGAAACTGTTCCTAAGGTTGATGGGACCATTTCTACCTTGACTAATTGTACTTCTTACCCTTTGGAAGATAGTTCTTCTATTTAAGACCCTTTAGACTGGAAGTTTGAATCTTTCTATAGGATAATATTTTTCAGGAAGCAGGTTATATTTTTAGGCCAGCAGTTTTTACTGCTGGTGTGGCTACTGCTTCTTCCATTTGGTTTAATAGTGTTTCTAAGCAGTTTTCTGATGATTCTAGTAAAGTTGTTTTTTTGTTTTTTTTAACCTTTTATTTGTTTTGCTGTTATTGACATCATTGACTTTAATTCTAAGAATATATCTTTGGCAGTACTTTCTAGAAGGACTTTATGGTTAAAGTCTCAGCCTGCTGCTATGGTTTCTAAATCAAGGGAAAGATGATGTTTGGTTCTGGTTTGGATTCTATTATCTCTACTGTGACAGGAGGCTAGGAAGCTTTTCTTCCTCAGGACAGGAGTCCAAAGGCTAATTTAGAGCTTCTATTCGTCTTAACCCTTTTCATCAGAACGGGGAACAGAAGTCTGATTCCTCCTCTAATTTGCTTATATTCATGTTCCAATTCAGGGAGCATTATTCATTTTTAAAGGTTTGCCTTTCTAGAAAAGTGCTTTCAGTTCATTGCGCTACTAGAATATGTATTAAGGTTCTAGGAACCCTTTTGTTTGTAATCAGAACTCAAGGCAATGCAGTAATTCCATACCTGGCCGATATCTTGGTTCTGCTTTATTTTTTCTTTTGGCAGAATCTCTCACTTACAGACTGGTTGTTTTTCTTGAGAGTTCAGATAGATTCATTTAAGAAGGTTGGGGCTAGCTTGCCAACATCTTCAGTCTTTCTTTTCTCTCAGTTGCTTTTTTGCATAGCGGTATTAGGTCTTATGACTGTCCTATTCCATATTCTCTGGCTCTGCTGATATGTTTCAGCACTGAAGGTTGAAGCTAGTGTTAGCTTGTCAAAATCTTTTGTCTTTCTTTTCTCTCAGTAGCTCTTTGGCATGGAGGTATTAGGTCTCATGATTGTTGTTGGGTTACCAATATACGCCTATTTCATATTCTCTGCTGATATGTTTCTGCACTGAAGGTTGAAGCTAGTGTTAGCTTGTCAAAATCTTCAGTCTATTTCTTTTCTCTCAGTTGCTCTTTTGCATGGAAGTATTGGGTCTCATGTTTGCTACATCGGATGCTTTTTGGTTTGATCTTCAGCTTTGTATGCTTCAGCAATTGTGCAGGGATCATACGCAGCTGTCTTTATATATTTATCTAGATCACAGGACATTAGTCCATGTCTGGGTGGCTGAATCATCAGCTTATTATGCAGGGGACATTTTTCGCTTGTCCTGTTTGGACAGTGATCACTTTAGATACAAGTCTTTCACGTTGGGGGGCCAGCTGGGGGTCTCAGAGGGCACAAGGGGTTTGGTTTCCTCGGTAGGCGAGGTTGCCAATTAATGTTATAGAACCCTGTGAAATTTTCAGATCCCTTCAGATTTGGCATGTGTTGAAAATGGACTCTTATTTCCATTTTCAAATATTTTTTTGTAGTGGCATTTATCAGGGGGAGCTTGTAGTTCCGTAACAATGAAGGAAGTGCCTCAAATTCTTTCCTGGGTAGAAGCCAATTGTTGCCTGATTTCTGCAAGTCATATTCCAGGCGTGAACCACTATGATGCAGTTTTTCGCGGTCGTCCATCACTGCAGGGGAGTAGTCTCTTCGTCTGGATGTTTTCAATCAGATAGTGTATCTTTGGGATCACCCAGAGATAGATCTGATGGTCTTTCGATTGAATAATAAACTTCCCAAATACTATGTGAGGTCCAGGGACCCTCAGGGGAGTTTGTGGATACTCTGGTAGCTCCATTGTCGTTTCGGCTGCCTTATGTTTTCTTCTTACCAGATTGATTACTAAGATCAGGCTAGAATCCTGATTGTCTCTGTTTGGCCTTGCAGGGTCTGGTATGCTGATCTGGTTCAGATATCCAGTTGCCCTCCTTGGTCTCTTCCTATGCATCTAGACAATCTGTCTCAAGGTCAGTTTTTCCATCAGGATCTTGATTCTATAACCTTAATGGCATGGAGATTGAACAATTAGTTCTCAGGCAGAGAAGTTTCTCTGATTCTGTTGCTGATACTTTGATACAGACCCACCAGCCAGTGACTAGGAAGATTTATTATATGGTCTGAAAGGCCTTTATTTTATTTTGTATAGATCATATTTTTTTCCTTGCATTCTTTTAGAATTCATTGGGTTTTGCAATTTTTGCAGGATGGTTTAGATAAGGGTCTATCTGCCAGCTCTTTGAAAGGTCAGATTTCTGCTCTTTCAGTTTTGTTCCACTAGAAGATTGTTAATCTTTCTGACATTTATGGTTTTGTTCAAGGTTTGGCTAGAATTTATCTGTTCTTAAGCCACATTCTCTTTCTTGGAATGTTTTGTTTTCTGTTGGCTATCCCTTCTGCTAGAAGAGTCCCAAAGGTCCTTATTGCCTGTGCAGCACATTATTTTGCTTTCTATTTTTTGAGTATTATACTGCTTTTCTTCTGACATCATCTGTATAGACTTACTGCACTATCAGGCACCCTCTTTTTTTCTTGTAGTGGTAACTGTTTTAGTGCGCTTTTTCTGTGTTTTCATCCTTCCTTGTTCCTATGTTGTTCTAACATTCTCAGCATGTAGGAAGGTTCTCAGGAATGGTGGAGGTGGTAAGGCACTCTGATCATCGAAGCATGGCTTTAAATTTGAGGTACAAATATGCTGTGTTATTTGCTATGTAAGCTTTGATACGGGGGGTTTTCAGCAGTTATTTGAAGAGTCCCTTTTCCTTCCTAAGATAGGGAGAGTCCACGGCTTCATTCCTTATTCCTTACTGTTCGTAAATACAACACCTAGCCACCAGGAGGAGGCAAAGACACCCCAGCCAAAGGCTTAAATATCCCTCCCACTTCCTCATTACCCCAGTCATTCTTTGCCTTTCGTCACGATAGGAGGTGGCAGAGAAGTGTCAGAAGATTTGGAGAGTAACTGCCCTTTGAGATAGGACTGGAGTATTAAGTAGTCATGTCAACCTCTCAGTGAGAGTATTGATGAAAGTTAGAGTTTGGAGATGCAGGGAACGTTTTTCTGCGAAACCATCCAGACTACTGCTAACCGCTACTAAGCAATCAGTGTTGACGAGTTTCACTGCCTGCTTTCTCTCACTCAAGTCCATGTCAGGAGCGCTACTATAATACTGTCACACTTGAGAGTCTGTGTTCTGTTCCACAGCATGGATCCTGGAGGTAAGATTGTTTCAATTGTTTACACATAAAGCGCTATAACAGGGTCACAGTGTGGCTCCTTTATACCTTGATAGGATCCAGGGTTAATATCCTCTCAGGTGGATTTATTGAACAGTTGGGGTTAAATAATCAGTGTATTAATTATTTACATGCTGTTTTGTGTGATTTTATTTTCTGGGCTCATAGACTGTGTGTTTTTAGCTTGAACAAACAGGTTTCACTTTCATTTTTTAAAGTGTTGCACAGCTCCTATTAAATTGCTATACTTTTCATAGCATGTGGTCTTTTAATTTCCTCCATTCCGGCTGAGACTTAAACCTGAGGTGAGCGTTTCCTCTGTTAACTGTCTGGGTCTAGGAGGTGGGAAGTGCCCCAGCTATTGGGAGTATATATATAAAAAAAAAAGTTTTTGTGTTCTTCTGTGGGTATAACCTGAGCTGCTATTTATTTATTCTTTATTTATAAAGCACCAACAGATTCCGCAGCGCTGCACATGGGTACAAGGAAAAAAGTACAACGGAGAAACAATACAATAAAAGACAAACATTTTTAGACAAATACAGAGAAAATTGAGGGCCCTATTCCCGTGGGAACTTACATTCTAGATTGGTAGGAGGATGGGAAACAGGAGGTGGGGACTGCAAAGGTGGGAATGATATTAGTGAGGAGATAGATGAGGGCAACTGTTAGGTAAGTGAAGTTTTGTTAATGAGTCGGGTGATAAGCTTCCCTGACAAAAAGGTCTTTAGGGAACATTTAAAGTAGGAGAGGTTAGGGGAGAGTCTGACAGCTCGAGGAAGTGCGTTTCAGAGGGTTGGTGCCGCACGAGAGAAGTCCTGTAGTCTAGCATGGAGCAGGTGATGGTAGAGGATGCAAGGAGCAGGTCATTGTTGGATCTTAGGGGGCGGGCTGGAGTATATTTGTTTGAGTGAGGACAGGTAAGGTGGGGCAGCATTGGTGAGGGCTTTGTAGGTCAGGGTGAGAATTGTAAATTTAATTCTTCTGTGAATGGGGAGCCAGTGAAGGAACTCACAGAGAGGTGCAGCAGAAACGAGCATCGAGAGAGGTGGATTAGCCTGGCAGATGCATTTAGGATGGATTGAAGGGGAGAGAGGCAGGAGAGAGGGAGGGAATTAGTAAGTTATTACAGTTGTCAAGTCATGAAATTACCAGGGAGTGGATTAGCAGTTTAGTAGTTTTATCACTCGGAAACGGACGAATTTTGGAGATATTCCGTAGGTGGTTGCGGCAGGATGAAGAGAGCAATTGGATGTGGGGAATGAAGGACATATTTGAGTCAAGTGTGACTCCGAGGCAGCGGACTTGGGGTGATGGGGAGATAGTGGTGCCACCAACAGTGATGGAAAAATTAGAATCTGGCGTAGAGTTAGAGGGGGAGATAGGAAGTAGTTCGGTCTTGGACATGTTTATTTTTAGGTGGTGAGAGGCCATCCAGGAGGAAATGCCAGATAAGCAGTCGTTGATGTGAGAATTGACAGAAGGAGAGAGTGCAGGGGTGGAAAGGTAGATCTGGGTATCATCAGCATAGAGGTGGTAGTTGAAGCCATAGCTGTTGATAAGTTTACCCAGTGAAGAAGTGTAAATAGAAAAGAGTAGAGGACCCAGGACAGAGCCTTGGAGTACTCCAACAGATAGAGGCAATGGAGAGGAGGAGTCACCAGCAAAAGAGACGGAGAATGATCTGTTAGATAGATAAGAGTGAATCCAGGAGAGGGCAGTGTCACAGAGCCCAAGAGAGCTGAGAGTCCGTAGGAGAAGGAGATGATCAACAGTGTCAAAGGCAGCAGAGAGGTCAAGTAAGATGAGTATAGAGTAGTAGCTTTTGTTTTTAGCAGAAAGGAGATTGTTAGTAACCTTGGTGAGGGCAGTCTCCGTTGAGTGTTGGGGACAGAAGCCATATTGCAGGGGGTCCAGCAGCGAGTTGGAGGACAGGAAGTGGGTTAAGCGATTGAAAACTAGTTTTTAAAGGATTTTTTACGCTAGAGGGAGCAGTGATATGGGGCGGTAGTTTTCAGGAGAGTTAGGGTCAAGAGAGGGTTTTTTGAGAATGGGGGTGACCTTTGCATGTTTGAAGGAGGCAGGGAATGAGCCGGTAGAAAGGGATAGGTTGAATATGTGGGTAAGAGCCGGAGTGAGGGTGGGAGACAGAGAAGATATTAGATGTGAAGGAATAGGGTCAAGTGGGCAGGTAGTGAGGTGTGAGGAAGACAATAGGGAAGCTACTTCACTCTCAGTGGTTGGGAGGAGGGTGCAGAGAATGGCAGAGGGGGTGACTGGGAGCGAAGTTGGGAGATTGCAGGCTTGTGTTGGGATGTTTCTTTGGATGTTAAGTGTTTTATTGAAAAAATAGTCAGGCAGGTCTTGAGCACTGAATGCAGATGAATGGGGGTGGTGCAGGTGGGTAGAGGAGAGGGTTGAAAATGGAGAAGAGTCTTTTAGGGTTTGAGGAGTGAGTGGATATAAGAGAAGAGAAGTAGGTTTGCTTAGCTAAGTGAAGGACAGAGGTGTAAGAGTAAAGGATGAACTTATAGTGCATGAAATCAGGTTCAGAGCGGGATTTCCTCCAGGCACATTCAGTAGTGTGGGAGCACTTTTGTAGGTGGCGTGTTTGCTGGGAGTGCCAGGGCTGCAGCTGATGACGTGGATTGCGAAGTTGGGGCGGAGCGAGAGTGTCAAGTGCAGAGGAGAGAGTATTGTTATAGTGGGTTATAGTAAGGGCAGGGCAGGATATCGTTGACGTGTGGGGGAGGCATATTTGAATAAGGTTGGGGAGGGTCTGCAGTGTGCAGATTTCTACAGGTGCAGGGGCGAGGGGGGGGAGTAGGTTTAGCCTGTATATTAAGATTAAAGGTGAGCAGATGGTGGTCTGAAATGGGCAACAGACAACATCAGAGGGAGAGCAGAGATAGAATACCAGATCAATAGTGTCCATCGCGGTGGGTAGGGAATAGGGTGGATTGTTAGAGGCCGAAGGAGTTCCCTTCCTTCAAGATGGAGACGATAAGGTCCATCCTTCCTTTAGTTCAGGAAGGCCAGTTTATGACCTTTATAGACCTGAAGGACGCTTACCTTCATGTTCCAATTCACAGGGAACACTTTCAGTTCCTGAGGTTTGCATTCCTGGACCAGCACTTCCAGCTGATTGCCCTTTTGTTTGGCCTAGCTAGTGCTCCAAGAATCCTTATGAAGGTTCTGGGGGCTCTTCTAGCCATTGCCAGAACTCAGGGTATTACAGTAGCCCCATACTTGGACGATATTCTGCTGCAAGAATCGCTCTCTTGGTGGCTATGTCCAGATAATCTGTCCCGAGGGACGTGCTTCTTAAGACCATCCGGGGAGATTGTGACTACGGACACAAGTTTATCTGGATGGGGAGCTGTTTGGGGTGCCAAGAAGGCACAGGGGTTGTAGATTCAGAAGTCCTCCCTCCCGATCAATTTTAGAACTACGAGCAATCTTCAATGCCTTGAAGGCTTGGCCACTTCTGGGTTCGTCCCAGTTTATCAGATTCCAATTAGAGAATATATCCTCGGTGGCTTACATCAATTATCAGGGGGGAACGAGAAGTTCCTTGGCGATAAAGGAAGTATCTCAGATTCTGGAGTGGGCGGAGGCCCACAGCTGTTCGATGTCAGCGATCCACATTCTGGGTGTGGACAACTGGCAGGCGGATTTTCTCAGCTGGCAATCCTTTCACCCAGGGAAATGGTCTCTCCATCCCAAGGTGTTTGCAGAGATATGCAGCAAGTGGGGGATGCCGGAGATAGATCTCATGGCGTCCCGTCTCAATACCAGGCTACCCTGGTACGGGTCGAGGTCGAGGGATCCCCAAGCGGATCTAATAGATGCACTAGCAGTGCCCTGGAGGTTCAAACTTGTATATCTTTTTCCTCCATTACCGCTTCTTCCTTGAGTGGTGGCCCGCATCATGCAGAAGTGGGTATCAGTAATCCTGATTGCTCCATCGTGGCCGTGAAGGACGTGGTTCACGGATCTAGTGGGGATTTCCTTATCTCCTCCATGGAAGTTACCTTGTTGCAGAGACCTGCTGTTACAAGGTCCATTTGTTCATCAAAATCTAGATTCTCTGAGGCTGACTGCGTGGAGATTGAACACTTAGTCTTAGCAAAGAGAGGTTTCTCTGAGAGTGTCATTAATACTCTTATTCATGCTCGTAAACCAGTTACTCAGCGTATTATTATTATTATTATTATTATCAGGTATTTGAAGAGCGCCAACAGATTCCGCAGCGCTGTAAACATAGTCGGTGTATAGGATAGCTTTTGTAGGGGTCAAGTGGGTAGAGAGCCCTGCCGAGAGTTTCACTGTTGTAGTCGGCTCTTATGAAGCGATCTGTAAACAGCTGGGCCCATAGGCTTACAATCTAAGGGGTTCAATGGGAAAGCAATGGCAATAGGAAAGGTTAGTGTTGGTTGTATGCATCCCTGAATAGTAGAGTTTTTAGGGAGTGCTTGAAGCCATTAAAACTAGGGGAGAGTCTTATGGAGCGAGGCAGGGAATTCCACAAGATGGGGGCCAGTCTGGAGAAGTCCTGTAAACGTGAATGTGAGGAAGTAACAAGAGAGGAGGAGATCCTGAGCTGATCGAAGGGGACGGGAGGGAGAGTATCTAGAGACAAGTTCTGAGATGTAGGGGGGAGCAGTGCAGTTGAGAGCTTTATATGTCAGGGTGAGGATTTTGTGTTTAATCCTAGAGGCAATAGGAAGCCAGTGAAGGGATTGGCAGAGAGGTGCAGCAGATGAAGAGCGACGAGTAAGGAAGATGAGCCTGGCAGAGGCATTCATAAAGGATTGTAAAGGAGCTATGCGGCAGCTAGGTAGACCAGAGAGGACGGAATTGCAGTAGTCGAGGCGGGAAAGGATGAGAGAGTGGAGTAAAATCTTGGTTGTATCTTGTGTAAGGAAATGTCTAATTTTAGCAATGTTTTTAAGGTGGAAGCGGCAGGCATTAGCCAAGGACTGAATGTGAGGAGTGAAGGAAAGATCTTAGTCAAGTGTGACCCCAAGACATCGGGCGTGCGGGGTAGGGGTAATGATGGAATTATCAACAGTTATAGAAATTTTGGGGGTGGAGACATTGGAAGAAGGGGGAAAAATAAGGAGTTCAGTTTTGGAGAGATTTAGCTTAAGGTAGTGAGAGGACATCCAAGATGAGATGTGAGAAAGACAGTTAGTGACACAGGTTAGTAAGGAAGGAGGTAGGTCTGGTGTAGAGAGGTAGATTTGGGTGTCATCGGCATACAAATGGTATTGAAACCCATGGGACTTTATTAAGGAACCTAGTGACGACGTGTAGATTGAAAAGAGAAGGGGACCAAGGACAGAGCCTTGAGGTACCCCAACAGAAAGTGGTAACGGGGCAGAGGATGCTCCGGAGAAGGCTACGGTTAGTCAGATAGGAAGAGAACCACGAGAGGGCTGTGTCACAGATGCCGAAGGATAGGAGGGTTTGGAGCAGAAGAGAGTGGTCAACAGTGTCAAAGGCTGCAGACCGGTCAAGGAGGATAAGCAGAGAGAAGTGGCCTTTGGATTTTGCTTTAAGTAGGTCATTAGTAACCTTGACAATTGCTGTCTCTGTAGAGTGATGGGGACGAAATCCAGATTGCAGTGGGTCAAAAAGAGAGTTTAGTGTAAGGAAATGGGATAGACGTGCGTAAACTAGCTTTTCGAGGAGCTTTGAGGCAAGAGTGAGTAGGGAAATAGGGCGGTAGTTGGATGGGGAGGTTGGATCAAGGGAAGGTTTTTTGAAGATAGGTGTGACCAGTGCATGTTTTAGAGATGAGGGAAATATACCAGTGCTGAGGGAGAGGTTGAAAATGTGTGTGAGTATGGGGGTGAGGGTAGAAGAGAGGGAGGGGAGTAGCTGTGAGGGGACGGGGTCGAGGGGACAGGTAGTGAGGTGGGAGGACAGTATAAGGGCAGAAACTTCATCCTCATTAACAGGGGCAAAAGAGCTGCATTTTTGGATATTTGGGTTTTGGGTGATCGTGAGCTTTTGAGGGGGTGGGAGATTGGAAGTATGTTGAGAGCTGATTTCACTTCTGATGGAGTCAATTTTGTTGTTGAAGTGGCTTGCAAAATCTCGAGCTGAGAGAGAGGTTGTGTTAGGAGGTGGGGGTGGGCGAAGAAGAGTGTTGAACATTTAGGGTTAGAGGAAAGAGTAGAGATGAGATTATAAAAATAATGTTCCTTATAAAGATTAAGGGCAGAATAGTAGGAGTTCAGGATGAACTTGTAGTGAAGAAAGTCAGCTGAACTCCGAGATTTCCTCCAATGTCGCTCAGCAGTACGGGAGCATCTATGTAGGTATCGTGTCAGAGGAGTATGCCAGGGCTGGGGATGAGTGTGTGGTTTCTGAGCTAAGGTTGGAGGGGCCAGAGTGTCAATGACCGATGTAAGGGTGGAATTATACTGGCAGATAGATTGGTCAGGGCAGGAAAAGGAGGTGATGGATGACAGGAGAGGTTTGAGAGAGCTAGCGAGCTGATGCAGATCTAGTGACTTAGTGCTTCTGTGAAGTTTGGTGTGAGGGGTAGAGGGAGGGGGAGTTGTAGGTAGGGAAGTGATGTTGCAAGTTAGGAGATGATGGTCAGAGAGAGGAAAAGGGGAGTTTGTTAAATTTGAAAGAGTGCATCGATAGGTGAAAATCAGGTCAAGGGAATGACTATCTTTGTGAGTGGGAGAGTCAGTCCATTGTGACAGGCCGAAAAAGGAAGTCATTTGAAGAAGTTGTATTGCAGAGGAGGCATTGGGATTGTCAAGAGGAGTGTGGCTGAAATGGAGACCCCCATGTGACAGTGCAGCAGTGGATGCTGTGTCTGAAGCAGAGAGCCAGGTTTCTGTAAGAGCCAGAAGGTTAAGAGAGTTGGAGATAAAGAGATCATGGATAGAAGTGAGCTTGTTGCAAACAGAGAGAGAGTTCCAGAGTGCACAAGTGAAGGGGGAGGGGTATTTAGATGTAAGAGGAATGCTATTAATGTTACCAGAGTTTAGTTTATGAAGTCTATTGAAAGGCACACAAGGATGTGAAGGGCTAGGAGGTTGTGAGGGACCAGGATTAGGGGAGATGTCGCCAGCAGCTAGTATGAGCAAGAGGGAGAGTGACATGAGATGAGAAGCAGATTTACAGTAATGAGACTGTTGTTTGGCTGAAGTGCAGGGGGGAGAGAGAGTATTTAGGAATAGGTAGAGTTCATGAGTACAAAAGTAAGGTGAGTATAAGAGAGATGGGCTAATGAACAGTGCAGGTGGAGAGGGAGAAGGAGTAAGTGAGTAATGTAGTTTGTTATAGAGACAAGAGGTAGCAAAAAGGAATTTGAAGATATTGAGCATTATTATGAAAGTGGGAACCAAGTAAACACATAAGACACAGTGTTACAGCAGCACTTGCAGAAGGATACAATGAGATACATAAAACATAGTATTACAAGAGTACTTGCCTTGTGTCTTGCCCAATCCTTGTTCAATTCTTGTATAATTCTTAAAAATTTGTGTCTCACTTATAAAATGTTCACTTTGAAAATGTGAACATATGCTATTGTTAAAAAGTACACAGCCCTGTAACCAATGCACACACCCCTGTGCAATGCACTTCCCCAAACTAGTCTGAAATATATACAGGTAGGGCAGTCAGCTGAGTTCACTAAATTTACTTAATTGCTAATCAAAGACAGTTGGTAGGGCCAATTGGAATGTTAGAATCTGGTCAGGGTGAGATGAGTTAAGTAAACAGACAATAAAATTTGGAGGGGGTTAAAACTGTGGCGTATCTACCACAAAGGGTGGCGGACCTACTTATTCTGGTGTGAAGAGCGTGGTTTTTCCTGGCACAGAGTTAAGGTTGCCTGGATTTTATCTTTTCTCCAGGATGGACTGGAGAAGGGCCTTTCTGCTAGTTCCCTGAGAGGACAGATTTCGACCCTGTCGGTTTTATTGCACAAGAGGCTGGCTGAGCTTTCAGATGTGCAGTCCTTTGTTAAGGCTCTGATTGGGATCAGACCTGTTTTTATATCTGGGCTCCTCATTAGAGCCTAAATTTTGTTCTTCGTGTTTTGCAACAGGCTCCGTTGGAGCCTCTGCATTCCGTTGACATTAAATTGTTGTCTTGGAAGGTTCTCTTTTTAATGGCTATTGCCTCTGTGCGCAGAGTTTCTGAGATCTCTGCTTTGCAATGTAAGTTACCTTATCTGATTTTTCATGCAGATAAGGCAGTTTTACGTACTAAATTAGGTTTTCTTCGTAAGGTTGTGTCAGATCGCAACATCAATCAAGAGATTGTGGTTCCTTCCTTGTGTCCTAATCCTTCTTCATCAAAGGAAGGTTTACTTCACCATTTGGATGGTTTGCGCCTTAAAGTTCTTTCTTCAGGCTACTAAGGAGTTTAGACAATCTTCCTCTTTGTTTGTTGTCAATTCGGGGAAGCGTAAGGGTCAGAAGGCTACTTCGACTTCCCTATCTTTTTGGTTAAGGATTGTCATTCGCTTATCTTACAAGACAGTGGGACATCATCCTCCTGAGAGGATAACGGCTCATTCCACTAGAGCAGTGGCTTCCTCTTGGGCCTTTAAGAACGAGGCCTCTATGGATCAGATTTGTAAGGCGGCTACCTGGTCCTCCTTACATACTATTTCTAATTTTTACTAGTTTGATGCTTTTGCTTCGGCCAAAGCAGCTTTCGGGAGAAAAGTTTTGCAGGCTGTGGTGCCCTCAGAATAGGGTCCGCCTCTTCCTTTTTGTTTTCCCAACAGTAAGGAATAAAGCAGTGGACTCTCCCTATCTTAGGAAGAAAAACATAATTTAAGCTTACCAGATAAATTCCTTTCCTTCCGGATAGGGAGAGTCCATGGCCCCCGTCCGTTTTTTCTTGTCTAAGGGCAGCCCCCTATTATTTATCTTATTTTTCTGGCACCATTTATACCCTAATATTTCCCCTACTTTTTCTTGTTTCCTCTGCAAAATGACTGGGGTAATAAGGAAGTGGGAGGGCTATTTAAGCCTTTGGCTGTGGTGTCTTTGCCTCCTCCTGGTGGCCATGTGTTGTATTTCCCAACAGTAAGGAATGAAGCCGTGGACTCTCCCTATCCAGAAGGAAAGGAATTTATCTGGTAAGCATAAATTATGTTTTTTTGTTGTTACTGTTTACCTTTTGAGGGTTAATCAGTTTGACATTGTGCCTATTCTTCCGTTCGGGGTAACTATTTCTGTGCTTTATACTTCTTACTTGCTTCTGTGTATCGCTGATACTTACGCTATTTCCTTACTGGTACTATGGAGCAAACTAGCACAGCTCAGTCCTCTGGTCCATCAGCTGATCATCTAGATGGGAGATCCTCTGATGCTTTAACCCCTTTTAATTTGTTTGCTTTGTAAGGATTATCAGGTGTGTGTCCCTGCTCAGCTTTGTACCTCATGTACTGAGTCTATTGCTAATCCTAAACAGGGTTTTCCAGTCCTTCAGAGTCTGCAAGGGTTTTTGCCCTATCAGAGTTGCTCCCTGGAGAGTTCATCTGAACTTATCCAAAATTTAAGGATTATATTTGCTCTGATTTTAGTGAGGTTTTAGCTAACTTGCCTCTAGCTGTTAAGTGCAGATGTTTGCAAGGATTTGAAGTTGGTCATTCTTTGGCCTTTAGCTCATCAGGGACTTTGCTTATGAGCGGCCCCTCTAAGTTACCTATTAATGACTGACTCTTATTCTGAAGTTGGTCTCTCTGAATCTACTGTGGCAGAGGATGTGTCCTTTAAAGGAATAGGAAAGTCAAAATTAAACATAAAAATTATACATGATAGAGCATGTAATTTTAAGACACTTAAATTCACTTCTATATTCAATTGTACTTTGTTCTACTGTTATCCATTGTCACAAAAGAATATGTACATATCCTACACTAGTGGGAGCTAGTTGGGGATTGGTGCCTGCACACATTTGTCTCTTGTGATTGGCTGACTAGATGTGATGAGCAAGCTCCCAGTAGTTCCTAAAAGAAAGAAAAAAATTGATTTTCATGTCCCTTTAATTTAATGCCTGAGCATATTCATGCCTTATTACTGGGAGTTTTAATTGTTTTAGAGGTAGAGGATTGTTTTGCTACAGCCAAGCAACCGGTTAAGAGGATTAACCTAAGCAGCCTTCCTGTTTTCCCATACTTGATTTTGTTTCTGAAATTATTTCTAATAAATGGCAGAAACCAGGTTTAACTTTTGTTTCATCTACCAAATTTAAATTTGTTTCCTCTTCCTTCTGTTAATATAAATATTTTGGAAACTGTTCCTATGGTAGATGCAGTTATCTCCACTTTGGCCAGGCATACCATTAATCCTTTGGAGGATAGTTTTACTTTTAAGGATCCGTTGGATGTTTTCATAGATGATCCTTTCAGCTTACAGATTTTATGTTTAGACCTGCAGCCATTGTAGCCTGTGTCGCAGCTGCCACTACTGTTTTCTGTGATATTCTCTCAGATCTTATTTATGGGACACCACTTTGGATGAGATTCATGATTGTATTAATCTCCTAAGAACAATTCCTTTATTTGTGATGCAACAGTGATTCACATTAACATTAAGAATGCTGCATTAGCTGTTTTAGCTAGGCGAACGTTGTGCCTTAAGTCTTGTTCTGCTGATATGGTTTCTAAGCACAGACTGTATTCTCTCCCCTTCCAGGGTAAATCTCAGTTTGAGCCTGGACTGGATGCTAATATTGCCACAGTCATTAGGGGTAAGGGAAATTTTCTGGTCCAGGATAAGAAATCAAAAAGTAAGCTTAAATCTGCATGGTGTTTTCGTATCTTTTAGCAAGCTAAGGCTCAGAAAGACTCTATCTCTGCCCAGAGTTCTCACTACGCGAAGTCCTCCTAGGAATCTAACCTCTTTTTGGTCCAAAACAAACAGTCCAAGTAGTTTACCCCAACTCGTAAGACCGCACAAAAGTGCTGCCCCCATACAAGACTAGTCTCTGGTGGGGCAGATTGAGTTTCTTTTGGGAGGCCTGTGAGAGAGATGTTCAGGATTTCTCTGCCTTTTGCAATTCATTTCCCAGGGGTATCGAATAAGCTTTCCTTCAAGGCTTTCTCGGGAAGATTCTTTCTGTCTCGTGTTCTTAGAGATTCTTTAAAGGCCCAAGCTTTCTTGGCTTGTGTGAGAAATCTGGAATTAATTGGAGTGATTATTCCATTTCCAACTAAAGAATTAAACCAGGGGTTTTATTCAAATCTCTTTATAGTACCAAAAAAAGAGGATTCTTTTTGCCCTGAACACATTCCTAAAACTTCCTATTTTCAAGATGGAGACTTTTTGTACTTTAAGTCTTTTGTAGACATAAACAAACCCTCTTGCGCTAAAGAAAGTAAAGGGCCAGTCAACCTAACAAAAAATATTACTTATTCACATAATGTATTTAACGTCTTTAACAGCAAACTATAGGTCAAATTTGATCGAAATATATTTAACAAGTAAAACAATTTACAAGTTCTTCTCCGGCCGTTTTGAAATGGCCGCCTCACACCTCCTTTCCCTGACATCACTGACCTCTTCCATTGACTTCAGCTAGTCGATCCTGCGTGTTCATGGCTTTCGTGCATGTGCATTATTCCGGTTTTGCCATTAATGGGATTAAAACGGTAACAAACAATCCCATGCGCTAGCTGGCCCTGACTCTCAGCACTTTCCTTTCCCTACACTGAAGACAGCATCTGTATACACAGCTTAACGTATATGATTGCAAAACGTTGTGTCCTGTTAGTAACTCAACAACTGCCTTTAGCTTGACATGTGTGGCGACTTTCACTCATCAGTGCACACAGTCCTCACTCACCAGGTTTAATCCTATTAATTAAAACGTTAACCTACTCAGAGATGATGATTGTAAAAGACTCCCCCGTCTGTGGCTGCCGCTGCTTGATGGCTCCGGAAATCTCTTGAAGGTGAATCCAAGCAAGATAAACAATGCACAAGCTTGTTTCATCTCAGAATGCCTGTGCATGTGACACTGGGCTGAAGACGAGCAGGAGCAGCATATATAGCACATCGCAGGGGCACGGACTGCTCAGCGGAATAAGAACTAAGAGGCTGTGATTGACAGTTTGGATCCAATAGCCAGAAGGTAAGTTAGAGCAGTGAGAAAGTGGGTCAGAACTAGAGCTGTTCCGGGCTGGGAACCTGGCGAGTTAGGATTTGTTCCATATGAGCCTGAGCGCCTTGGTGTGGGGGGGGGTTGTTTTGAAGGCAGATTCCATCCGCTTAGCCGAGGCTCTCAGGCTTTTATGGAACAAATCCTCCCTCACCAGGTTCAGCGCCCTCTCCATGGTCCCAACCTGGAACAGCTCTAGTTCTGACCCACTTCCTCACTGCTCTAACTTAACTTCTGGCGATTGGATCCAAACAGACTTTTTATTCATTTGTCCCTAAGAGTACAGTTTCCTCCAGCTAATAATTTTGTCTCTAATACAAATCAGGCTTTAGGATGTTTGTTCTAATCTCTTGATGAGTGAAAGTCGCCACACATGTCAAGCTAAAGGCATTTGTTGGGTTACTAGCAGGACACAACGTCTTGCAAACATATGCGTTAAGCTGTGTATACAGATGCTGCCTTCAGTGTAGGGAAAGGAAAGAGCTGAGAGTCAGGGCCAACTAGCGTCTGGGATTGTTTGTTAGCGTTTTAATCCTACTAATGACAAAACCGGAACATTGCGCATGCGCGAAAGCCATGAACATGCAGGATCGACTAGCTGAAGTCAGTGGAAGTGGTCGGTGACGTCGGGGAAAGGAGGGGTGAGGCAGCCATTTCAAAATGGCCAGAGAAGAACTTGTAAGTAAGTTTTACTTGTTAAATATATTTCAATCAAATTTGGGCTACAGTTTGCTGTTAACTTCATTATGTGAATAAGTAATAATATTTTTTTAGGTTGACTGGCACTTTAAAATATGCTTATTTGCAATTACTATCCACTGGTATCATATCAAGTTCCTGAGATTTTTTTTTCTAGACAAACAATATCAGTTTGTGCCCCCCCCCCCCTTTTTACTGTGGCTAGAGCTCCCAGAGTAGTTCAAGGTCAAATAATTTCTGTTGTTTATAACTTGTATTACATTCTGGTTCAGACTCCTTCTTTTCATCTGGCTGTGTCTTACACACAGATGGTTCTTCAGTTGCTTCAGAGTCACGGTTGGAAAATAAATCTTCCATAAAGCTTATTAACTCCTTAGAGGGTTCATAATAGATTATGTGACCATGTTTTTGTCTTTGACTGATCAACACAGACTGAAGCTGCACACAGGATGTTGCGGACATCATGGTGGCTGCCTCAGATGCAGTTCCATTTGGCAGATTTCATCTTTTGGTCCTCCAATTGCATATAGTGCATCAATGGAATGGGGACCACAAGGATCAATCTCAGAGGATTCTGTAAGATCACTAGACTAGACAGTCCTTGACTTGGTGGCAGACTCACTGGTTCTTGGTTCTGGGAGCCTCCTTTCTTCATCCTGTGTGGATAGTAACCTCCCCAGATGCCAGCCTGTTATGTTGGGTGTAGTTTGAGGGTTCTGGGAGAGTACAGAGGTTTCATCTCCTCAGGAGGTAAGATTAAGAATAAATATTCTGGAACTCCATGCAACCTTTAGGTCTCTCCATAGTTGGCCCAATCTTAGACACAAATAGTTCTGAGAGTCCAGTCAGACAATGTCACAGCAGTAGCTTATGTCAATCATCAGGGAGATCATAATTAGTTGGGCAGAGCACCATCACTGCAGGATTTTTTCCATTCACATTCCGTGTGTGAACAATTGGGAGGCAGACTTTCTCATTCACCAGTCTCTGCACCTAAGGGAATAGTTTCTAAATCAGCATGTTTTCGACCAAATTGTGAGACGTTGGCATCTGCCAGAGATGGATCTTATGGCTTCTCAATTGAATCATAAGTATTGTACCAAGTCTCGGAAGCCTTGGGTGAGTCTGATAGATGCCCTAGTGGTCCCTTGGTCATTCAACCTGATTTACATTTTTCCTCCTTTTGTGTTGCTATCCAGAGTGGTAGCTAGAATCAAGCAGGAACACACCTCAGCTAATCTGATTGCTCCAGCGTAGCCTCGCAGGATTTGGTTTGTGGATCTGGTGCAGATTTTCTTGTGACTGCCATGGAGGATTCATCTAAGAAAGGATATTCTTTTTTAAGGCCCTTTCTTTTATCAAAATTCCAAAACTCTAAATTTGATGGCATGGAGATTGAACACTTAATTCTGTCTTAGAGATGGTTTTCTGACAAGGTTATTGATACCCTGAAAAAATCTAGAAAATTTGTCACCAGACGTAATTTATCATAAAATTTGGGGGGGGGGGGGAATTTGTGTGATGATCTTGCAAAGTTTATAGTTGTAATTATTTTAGAATTCCTAGAGTCCTTGAATTCCTGAAGGAAGGTCTAGATAAAGGTTTATCATCTAGTTCACTGAAGGGTCAGATTTAGTCCCTTTGGGTTTTGTTTCATAGAACATTGCTAAAATTTCTGACTTTCAGACCTTTGTTAGCATTAAACCAGTTATTTATCTAGTTTCTCCTCTTGGAATATTAATCTGGTTTTGATGAATTTTTCAGATTTTTCATCATGTCTTTTATTCGCAATAGCTATACTCTTCTTCCTAAGGTGGTATCTATGGACACTATCAATCTGGAAATTGTGGTTCCTCCTTTTTGTTCAACTTCTAAGAATTCTAAGGAACATCTTCTCCACAACTTGGATGTGGTTAGAGCTCTTAAGTATTATGTGGAAGCTGCAATGGAGTTCAGACTTTCTTCTCTTTATGTTCATTTTTTTGAGCCTTGCAAAGATCAGAAAGCTACAGCTGTTACTTTAGCAGCTTGGCTTAAAGCTTTAATTCGTAAAGCTTATTTGGCATTAGTGCTTATTTTACTAGAGCTGGTGCTAATTCTTGGGCCTTTTGTAATAATGCTTTTATTTATCAGGATTGTAAGGCAGCTACTTGGTCTTCCTTACACTTTTTGTACGTTTTATCACTTTTGATGTGTAATCTTCTTAGGAGGCTGCCTTTGGCAGGAAATTTCTGTGGCCCATTAGTGCCTGAACAGTAACCGTCCTGCCTTCACAGTTTGTAGTGATCTCATGGACTACACAGCTTGGATATTGATTCCCACACATGATGAAATTTATGCTTATCTGATAAATTAATTTATTTCATTATGGTGAGAGTCCACGAGAGTCCACGTCCCTTTCTTTTGTTCAGGTGGCGGCAGTATTTGGTTTGAACTTCTTTGCCCCACTTTATCTTTCCAGATTTTCTTTTTTTGTCATCTACTTAGCTATATGTATGTGCACACTTTCTAAGGCACCAGCTTCTACTGACCATATGCAAGAGTTCACAGAATATACATATATGCAATTTCAGATTGACTGATAGCCTTCACATGATGCATTGGAAAGAAATTAAACTAGCTTTGAAATTGAAAACATGTAAAATTCAAAGTAAGTGCTTTTGCATTGCCTTTTTATTATGTATTTATTGATTATGCTATTCTACTCTGTTTAGTGGTCTTTTAATACCATGGAAAAGCCTGGTAAAGTGCCATGATTTGGGCTTCACTTGTATTATGAAGAAAATGGTAATTGCTTGTAGTGGCACAACGTTTTCAATATTCTAAGGGCACTTGAAGCAGCAAAGTTCAAGATCTTTCCAAAAGAGCAGACAATATGTTGCTGGAAATTCTGAAATAGAAACAAATGGGATGCAGCATTTCATGCAAAGCGTAATATATACTTGTCGCACTTTTTAAGAGCAATGTGAGCTGTAGTAATTCAAGGATAAACCAACACATTATTTATATTTTTTTAGTTCATTGCATTTTTTGATGATTTAGATAGAACATACAAGTTTATTTTCTTGTTTTCCTTTGTTGAAAAGTAGGGATGTAAACTCAGGAGTTTGCACGTGTTTGCAGCACTATATAGCAGTAGTTTTGTAACAATGTTGTACATTAGCAGGGGCACTAGATGGCAGCACTATTTCCTGTCATGTAGTGCTTCAGGCATGTGCATGCTACCTACCTAGGTATCCCTTTAACAAAGAATAACATGAGAACGAAGCAAATTGGATAATAGAAGTACATTGGAAACCTTTTTTAAATTGTATTCTCTATCTGACTAATTAAAGAAAAATGTTGGGTTTCATATCCCATTAAGTTTGTAATTTTAAAGCCTCATTTATTAATATTTAAAGTTGTTCACAGACTGTGTCATCTCTCTTGAAGGTCAAGTAGATGAAGAGCCTACATCAGTGACAGGTAGAAAAGATTCTCTTAGTATTAACCTGGAATTTGTGAAGGTCAGTTTGTCCCGAATGAGACGTTCTGGAGGAGCTTCGTTCTTTGAAAGTGTTTCAGCTAATAAAACAGCAAACAAAATGGATACTACATTGATCAATATTTCAGGTACTACACTGGTTATATTAAAATCCTTCTTTTAAAATACTTTCCAAATAAGTTTAGCTATGTTTTATATTCCAGTAACTTTAAATTGTAATAGTAAATTAATTTAACCTCTCTCTCTCTCTTCAAGCTGTTTGCGACATAGGTTCTGCATCTTTCAAATATGACATGCGTCGGCTTAGTGAGATTTTGGCATTCCCAAGGGCCTGGTATAGGCGAAGTATAGCTAGACGTCTGTTTCTTGGTGATCAAACCATCAACTTACCAGGTAGGATTTATCTACTCTGTATTTTGTATCATATTGCCATTACATTGTTCTCTACTAAAATAAAATATATGGGCTTGCAATGTGTCATTTTTGTGTTATCATAGTTTGAACTGGCTGGGGTGTTTGCTACACATGTTTTAGAGTCCCAATGACACCCTTAATTGTGCTCTTTAACACCCTGAATGATTATCTGTTAATGCAACATATATTTCTACAATACTGTTGCTTTTAGAAGCTTTCAGTATGTATTAGATGAGAATTCCAAGCTGTATAAAGCAAGTAAAATGAAAAGTGGAGAATGTGCTAGCAGAAAAGAAAACATTACTATTCATTTTGTATTTCTCTTGCAGCTTCAGGTCCTGTAACTCCTGAATCCATCGAAAGCATGAACCAGCATCTTTCACCTGAATCCTCTCGCAAGGCGTATTGTAGAACATGGGAGCAACCCAGTCAGTCAGCCTCATTCAGTCATGTGGCACAGTCACCTAATGTGTTCAGTGAGCACACTCCCAACAACAGCATGTCTCCTGGTGCTGCATCTCATTCTTTGAAATCGCCAGCTGCGACAAGGTCAAGGAGTGTGTCTGACTCTTCTGTGCCACGCAGAGGTATGATCACGTTTATAGCTTCTGCCACTTATTGTTGTGCACGTTGATTCTGTTTTATTAGACTAAAGTTTAATAGGACTTTTTAGATGGCATCCTTCATTAAGATCAACAATGTAAAGAAAAGGGAATAGGATTAGGGGTATCTATAGAATGTGTATTTAAAAAAATAAACACACTAATGATTACCCTAACTAATGGATGACCTTATTTCTGGTGCTGCTGTCTTCAACCTATATACCTTACAAAGGGGGAAATCATTAACAGGCTAAACATTGACTATAAAGCAGTGTTATCCTCATGACCTATACCAGCTCATTTTACTGACCACTCGGCTAAAAGAAATAATGTTAAGTTAAAATTAGGTAATATATTTAATATATTCAATGTTATCAATGTTTTTGCACAAATTATCATTGAATCAATTTATGTTAAAATATACAACTAATGTGTGCTTTGGATAGCTTAAGTAATATTTATAAATAACAGAACATTTTTATAATATTGCGGAGTATCACACTGCTGCCACCCAGCTAATTTATATTGCTCCGTGTTTGACAAAAAATGTATGTGGAAAATACTTTTAATTGATGAAAGTTCCTTAGGTCACTATAACACAACAATCATATAAATCCTAACAAATAAATGATCATTCAGTTAAAAAATAACAACAAATCTAATAAAAAGCTGTAAAATATCTGGATCATAAAATGTTATATTATAATAGAGATGGCTTCTATAACGTTTTCTTGTTCAGGGTCTCCATCACTAAGTTAGCCTTTTCCTGTTTGTCAGGTGTGCCACTTTATTGTCAATTCCTGAAGTTGGAGGTTTATATAAAATCTTGTATTTTCTTTATTTGTGATCACCTTTATTTTCTCCTTAAATATGTAGCTTGGCTTTGTCATTAAATTATGACTATATATTTAATAAATTATCTGTAGAGCACGTTATTCCATTCTAATTGTTGTTTAATGCTTTAGTATAACACTCCTCTTATTCACTGCTTAAAACATGCAAGGTGTACATTATGTAACAGTACATGAGTTGGACAGTTAGTACAGTGTTCAACAGATATACTTTCCTTCATGCTTTATTCACAATGTCACAGTGCTTTTGGGTACGCAGTATTCTTCACAGAACCTATTTAAAGTGCACAGCACCTGGCTGGATTCTTCTGATCACCCAGCTAAAATGTAAGCCAATATTAAGCTAAAATTATCTAATATTAAATTTTTTCAATCTTTGTTGCCCAAATTATCATCCAGTCAATTTATGTTAAAATATGCAATTAATTTGTGCTTTGGATAGGTTATACATAATAGAAAATGCTAAAATATTGTAAGTATAGCATTGCCCTACAGGTGTCTCAGGTCCCTGATTTGGTCTCTGATTATATTGCTAAGGAATGGAAAAAGCCAGGCCTTCCACAAGATTTAGTAAAATGTACCCCATTCCAGAACAGAATGTGGAAGTGTGGGAAACAATCCCTAAAGTTGATGGTGCTATTTCCACTATCACCAAACGTATGACTATCCCTATGAATTATACCACTTTGTTTAGAGACCCAATGGGCCTCAAATTAGAGTCCTTCTTAAGGAAACTTCTCCACACAGGCCTTCTACTTAAAACGGCTGTTTCTCTCACCTGTGTGGCTACAGCAGAATCACTATGGTGTGTTTCCCTAGCCAAAATGGTGGAGGACAATTCCTTTACTGAGGATTTACAGAACTGCATTAAGCCCTTCAAATGGCTCAGGCATTCATGTGTGATGCGGTAATGGACATTATTAAGATCAATGTCAAAAATATGTCTATGGCAGTGCTGGCAAGGAGATCCTTATGGTTAAAATCTTGGTCAGCAGACATGATCTCTAAAAATAGACTGATAAATCTTTCCTTCCAAGGGAAGATTTTCTTCGGTTCAGACTTAGACTCCATTATTAAGAGTGGTGGGAAAGGAGCCTTACTTCCTCAGGATAAAAAATCCAATTTCTTTACTTTCACTCTGAAGTCTTCCTCTTCTCAGAAACCTGAGCCCTCCAAGTCAGCCTAGAAGCCTGATTCTTTGTGGTCAAAGTCCAAACAATCCAAAAAGTCCAACACCACCACTAAATCAACATGACGGTGCGGCCCCCGACCCAGATTATTTTTCTGGTAGGGGGCAGACTGAGTCTCTTTCAGGAGGTCTGATACAGGTCAGTCCAAGATCACTGTGTTTGAAACATCATTTCGGATCGGCTTCAAGTCCAGACCTCTTTAAGGGCTATTTTTTCTGTCCCATGTTACCAAACTTCAGTCAAAGGTGACTGCTTTTCTACAGTGTGTTCAGGAATTAGAGGATGTGGGGGTAATTATCCCAGTACCTGTACCTCAACAGGTTCTCAAGAAAGGCCTAATACGGGCCGAAACGCATAGACACTGGTAAGCCTTATTCTATTTGTTTTTCATTCTTGTACAATCTACACTATATTTATTTTTGTTTTTCTAGGAAGAGATCGTATTTGTACTCAAGCCAATTATTATACACATTCCTTCACTAATCTTGTGATATTTACTACAATCAAATTTTCTGGTGATACTCACATCTATCAAGTTGAATAGAATTCTAAAAGGACTAACGTTATCAACACTTTCTTTGACCAGTTTAACACATTTTTTTTCAACAAGCTCATCACTGTTTTTTCTTGCTCGGACACAGACACTCAAATTTGATTTTTTGCCTTTTTTGATTTCCATCTTTGAACACTTATATTTTTTCTACATTTTTATTTAACATCATCATTGGCACCCTCAATTTTTGTTTTCGCATTGACATTTTTTGATACTCACAGGATGGCTTAACATAGATTTTTACTATTTTTTTTCTTTTTTTTTTATTTTTTTTCTTTTTTTCCACACTGTTTGCACTTATCGGATTCCACAACGTATCATTAACACTATTGTGCACATCAATTTGGTACCATTAGGATCACTATCAGACTATTTTTAACCAAAGGACTTATAACCACATCAACTCCAGTTTTAGACCACTCCATATATTGGGTTTCCCAACCATTCTATCGTATCCATATCCAGAAGGTTTACTACTGTTTTCAAACCACATCTATTGTTTTTATACCTGCGCTATTAGATTTATTTCAATTGTGTTATACCTACATTGTTTTATTTTTAATCTCTTTTGTGAAGCCATCATGGATCCATGAAATATTGGTTTAAATTGTTTTTACTGTTTTATATAATGTATTGTATGTAATAAATTGATTTTATTTTAACATTTTCTCCAGTGTATGTAAATACCTGCCTCCGTTTGGTTGGCGCCTGGGCATATCCATTTTCTAGTTGTTCCTCGGGTGCCTGCTAGGTGCACCTATCCCTAGGCCATAGGTACATAGTAGGCGCTTATATCATCTCTCAGTCACGCAACTTTTATTCCTCTTCATGGGCCATTGTCACAACAGATGCCAGTCTGTTAGGCTGTTGGACAGTCTGAAATTCTCGAAGAGAGTAAGGAGTTTGGTCTCCTTTAGAGGCAAGGTTACCGATAAACATTCTGGAACTTCAAGCGAGTGTTCCAGCTCTTCAGGCATTGCCTCTGTTGAAGGAGGAGAAATGTATCCATTTCTATTCTGACAATATCACAGCGATAGTCTATATCAATCATCAAGTAGGTACCTGCAGTCCACTGGCAATGCAGGAAATCTCTAAAATTCTATCCTGGTCAGAGAGAAATCAGTCCTCCAAATCAGCGAATCACATTCTGGGTGTGAACAATTGGGAAGCAGACTATCTCAGCTGTCAATCAGTCCATCCAGGAGAATGGTGTTTCCATTAGGATGTATTCAACCAACTGGTTTTCAAATGGGGCCTACCAGACATAGATCTGGTGGCTTCACACTTAAAACACAAACTTCCAAAGTAGTGTGCAAGATCAAGAGATCCAAAGGGCTCACATGATAGAGGTCAATGGGAATTCCATCTAGCATACCTGTTTCCTCAATTTGTTCTTCTGCCAAGAGTCATTGCTTAGATCAAACAGGAGTCAGCATCAGTAATATTAATTGCTCCAGCCTAGCCCCCCAGGACATGGTATGCTGACCTAGTACAGATGTCATCAACGCCTCCATGGAGTCTTCCTCTGAGACGAGACCTGTTATCACAAGGTCTGTTTTTCCATCTGGATCTCAAATCGTTAAAGGGATATATGAAACCCAAAGTTTTTCTTTCATGACTCAGAGCATTCAATGTTAAACAACTTTCCAATATACTTTTATTATCATCATGTCTTAGTTTTCTCTGTATCCTCTGTTTAATAAAGAGGAAGGTAAGATCAGGAGCATGCAAGTGTCTTCAGCACTATATGGCAGCAGTTTTGCAAGAATATTATACATTAGCAAGAGCACTAGATGGTAGCACTATTTCCTGTTATGTAGTGCTCCAGACATGTGCACGCTACCTATCTAGATATCTCTTCAACAAATAACATGAGAACTAAGAAAAATTGATAATAGATGTAAATTGGAAACTTTCAGATCTCGAGAATCCTTCAGTTCTTACAATATGACCTTGATAAGTTGATAATTTCTTTTAAATTTGTCAGAAAAAAAATCTACTATTTATTTTAAGTTCAGAATAAGTGCTATTGCATTGTCTTGTCTTTTTATTGTGCATGTGTTGATTATGCAAAGCTACTGTATTTACTGGTCCTTTAAGGACTAAAGTCGATTTTTTGCCTAAAGTTGTGTCCTCAGACAATATCAGTCAGAAAATGTTTGTCCCTTCGTTGTGTCCTAATCACAAGAATGCTTCAGACAGATAGTTGCATAATTTGGATGTTGTTACAGTATTGAAGTATTGTATTGATGCTATTGAGGATTTCAGACAAAGTTCTAGTTTTGTTTGTTAAGGACAGAAAGTTAAAGCTGTTTCTTTGGCCTTTTGCTTGAAACTTTTGATTCATAAGGCTTACTTGGAGACAGTTTAGCCATGGCTGGCGCTTGTATATAGGAATCTAGGCAGCCGCCTTATACCGCCTCCATAGGGGGGGGGGCGCAAATTTGCAACATAAAAAACTTTTTTTTTTATACACTTGCTTAATGATGTAAGGTAGGGAAGCTGTAGAGTTTGCTGTGCGAGTAGGACTGATCTATAATCTGTCCCGCATTGCCGCTGCACTGTGGAGTTTTAAAACAAAAACCGCTTCCTATTGGGTGACGGGTCCTGCTTGCTACATGTGGTTTGAGTCACAGCGCACGTAATGGCAGGTGGCAGCAACCGGCTTTGGCTCCTCAGACTGGTGGCGCTAAAGTGAAAGTTGGAGAGCTCTGTCTCAGTCTCTACTACAAAGAGCTCAACTTCCGCCCTCTCCTCTAGATTTCTGGGCCTGGCTGGGGAGGCGGGTTATCTAGCTCAGCGGAGACAGCTGCGGGTGGCACTGAGCGGTTTGTATTAGGCAACCTGTTGTCACCCAGTGGCTCATGACCAGATGAGGAGCACCGGAGAGACCTGCTCCAGGTGCCCGGTCCCTAACCGACTCCCCCAGACACAGGCAGCTCGTCATCGGATCAGACCGGGGCAGCGACAGCTACATAAACTCAGATCAGACCGTGAGGATGAGTCATCTGTAGGTAGGTGTTAGACATCCTGCTAATCTTATGTCAGTGGTACTTACAGTACTTGCCGCTTGCACTAGCAAAGCTGTCTATGGGTTGGTACTTAGGTGTACGATTATTTTGTAAATACTACATGTAGCCATTTATCCATCCATCTGGAATCTAGATGCATTTATATACAGCTTGTATATATAAATATTCAGAATCACAAAGACATATAAACATGAAATCATATGTATAAACGTGTAAATTAAATATTGAATACATTAATTGGTACTTTGTTTATTGTGGTCATTCGTTTTGCCTTATGGTGCTTTGTAAGGTCCGCCTCCTTGTTCTGTCCCTGTATGACCATCAGCCACCTGTATAGAATAGCCGTGTTAAGTTGGTAATTCTCTTAGGGGTATTGTTATGGGATTTGTCAACTCACATGGGAGTTCTTCTAAAGTTTAATGAATCTAGACTAGGGTTCATAAGCACAACCACTGTCTGATTTGCTATGCAACACAGCCACTGTTTGATTTGCTATGCAACACTACCACTGTTAGATTTGCTATGCAACACTACCACTGTTAGATTTGCTATGCAGCACTACCACTGTCTGATTTGCTATGCTGCACAGCCACTGTTTGAGTTGCTATGCAACACTACCACTGTTTGAGTTGCTATGCAGCACAACCACTGTTTGATTTGCTATGCAGCACAGCCCTGTTTGATTTGCTATACAGCACAGCCACTGTTTGATTTGCTATACAGCACTACTACTGTGTGATTTGCTATGCAGCACTACTACTGTGTGATTTGCTATGCAGCACTCCCACTGTTTGATTTGCTATGCAGCACTCCAACTGTTTGATTTGCTATGCAGCACTACCAATGTTTGATTTTAATTTAGCCACCAATCAGCAAGCGCTACCCAGATGCTGAGCCAAAAATGGTCTGGCTCCTAAGCTTACATTCCTTCATTTCAAATACAGATACCAAGAGAACTAAAAAAAAATGATAACAGGAGTTAATTAGAAAGATTCTTAAAATGTCATGCTCTATCTGAATCGTTATATCAAAATTTGGGTTTCATATCCCTTTAACTAGCAATGGGATGGTATGCAATCGGGGGGTGGGGGGCAGCAAAATGTATCCTCACCTTTGTGGCCAAAAAACCCTAGCACCGGCCCTAAGTTCAGCCTCCACCTAAACAGATTTCTGCTCATTCTATTAAATCAGTTACCACTTTTTGCTCTTTCAAGTATGAGGCATTGGTTGACCATGCTACTTGGTGTTCTTTGCACACTTGGTTACTAAATTTTACCATTTTGCTGTTTTTGCTTCTTCTGGGGTTAGTTTTTTTTTCTTCAGCTAATATATTTTTCTTACTCCTTTTATTTTGCTCTTATTTCTATTTCTACCTCATTTTGCTTGGCTATACATTAGACTGAGGTACCTGTGAGGCGGGAGGGGTTTTATAGAGCTTTGGGGTTTGGAAATCCTTTGCCTCTTCCTAGTAGTAGGGACAAGTAATTCCCAGGAGTCTCTGCACCATGAAAGAAATTAATCAGGTAAGCATAAATTGTTATATTCAATAAAAAATATAAAAAAAACCTTTGAGATTTGGGTTATGTAAGTATACTACTAAATTAAGGTTGTTTGTCTAATGATGCTGCTGTTTGTGACAAAAGCGCTGTACGCGTGAAAAGCACTTTTTTTAACAGAATTTGGTTCTAGAAATAGACGGTCATCAATTATTCTCATATTTTTTAGATTCTGTAACAAAAACATCAACGCCATCATTCAGCAAAGCAAGCAAACTGTCAAGCCAGCAGGGGTCTCCATGGGAAACATTGGTGGTGTTTGCAATTAATCTGAAACAGCTGAATGTGCAAATGAACATGAGCAACGTTATGGGAAATACCACGTAAGTTACAAGGTTTTAATACGCCAGAAAATGGCAAAATCTTAATCCAGTCACAATTCTTACCAACTGAAGACTAAATTATTTTGCAGTGCTAAGGAGACAGTAAAGTCAAATGTTAGCGTTCATGATTCAGATAGATCATGCAATTTGAATTGAGTTTACTTCTATTATAAATTTTGCTTAGTTTTCTTGGTATCCTTTGTTAAAGAGTAATCCTAGGTGGGCCTACACTTTGCCTTAGCCATCTGTCAACGGTGTTTGCAACATTGTTTATAGCAAAGTTCTCATAAAAAACTGCTGTCGTAGAGTGTCTGTAGCATTCTAGAGCAGCAATGTTACTATGTATAGCATTACTATAAACATTGTTGCAAACACTGCTGCCAGGTGGCTAAGGACTTGTGCACGCTCCTAAGCACACCTAGGGTTATTGTTTACCAAAAGATACCAAGAGAACGAAGCATCCACCATCAGGGCAATAATTAAGTAGAGAGGGAAGATAGCTGTTTGAGAGGGATCAGGGGGTGGGAAGTGTCAGGTGAAAGCTAACCTCTACACTAAAGCTAAAATGAACCTTACAAGCTACCTAAGTAACCCCTTCACTGCTGGGAATAATGAAAGTGTGGTGTGCAACTGCAATTAGCGGCCTTCTAATTACCAAAAAGCAATGGCAAATCCATATATGTCTGCTATTTCTAAACAAAGGGGATCCCAGATAAGCTTTTACAATCATTTGTGTCATGATTGCACAAACAATATGTAAATTATTTTAGTGAGAAACACAAAGATTGTGAAACTTAACAACAACTAGACAAACTAGTTGTAACTGAGAGTACAACAAAGTTAAAAAGAGAGAGTAATTCCACTTGTGTATTATCACACTTTTATCTCTACTAGTTTCATAAAGTGTTCAAAAAATAATAAAAATCGTTCCCAATCATTCATACATTATAGTTTATTAATTCAACTAAGGAACTCACACTCATACAGTAGCAAAAGCTGTGAATTAAAACCACTTAAACTCTGTGGTTAGCATAATAGCCATTAAGTCAATATGTCACTATTAAATATCCTCAATCCAGGTAAGTTAGATTTAACTAAGCCCTTACAATCCGAGGGCTGTTTTAATTTTACATATGCAATAAAGGATAAGAGGATATGGTATTAACTACTTAGTAAATTAGTTTTCACAAGAGTAAGCAAAATTAAAAACGGACGATAGGAAAGACAAAGCTGCCCCTACCGGACCCCTGACGCGCGTTTCACGAACGCTTCCTCAGAGGGCTTTTTTTTTTTTATTTGATCGCATTTGGCAGTGAAATGGTGGCATGAAATATACTAAAATGGGCCTAGATCAATACTTTGGGTTGTCTACTAAAAATAAAAATATATAGTTTTGATAGGTAAATAAAGAAAAAAGGTTATATTTCTGTTTTAATGTAGTGATGGCAAAAAAGCTAAAAATGCTCTGGTCTTTTGGGGAAGTCTTTATTTTCTAATGTGCATCGTTCTCTTGGTATCCCTTGTTGAAAAAGAATCCACACACATCTCTTACTACTAGTGGGAGATAGCTTCTGATTGGTGCCTGCCAAATTTCTCTCTTGGCTAACTACATGTGTTCATCTAGCTGCTAGTAATGCAATGCTGTTCCTTCAGCAAAGGATAACAAGGTAATGAAGCAAACTTGATAATAGAAGTAAATTGGAAAAGTGTATACAATTGTATGTTCTTTCTAAATTATGAAAGCAATTTTGGGGTTTCCTGTCCCTTTAAAGTCTGTTTTATTGTTGTAGTAAGAAAAACAGTAAGCAGTGGGTTAGTCCTAATTTTAACATAATTTTACCTTTTATTTATTTTTTTAACTTCATTTGTGCAGGGCCCATTACTTCATGTCACAACCCCACAAGGGGCTAGGGTCTCAGATTTTTCCTTTAAAGTGTTGCTAGGAGACACCATAACATTGCTGCAGTCAGTTTGGCAATGATCATAGAGGATTTTTGCTGCAAAAATCATGTGACAGTAGAATTTAGATTTTGTAATGGTGGCACCCTTATCTAGCTGCGGGCAGGGCTACACTGAAAATGTAACAAGAAAACAAGTAAATTGTTTGCTGTTTTTTAACGCAATCTGTTTCTTGGTATGTTTACTTTGATTTAACTTTTTTTCCCCTTTTTACTAACGGAGTACTGTTTCATATCCCTTTAAGGAAGAAAGTACTCCACTGTTAACAAATGTCATCCAGATTTTTACAAACTAAACAAAAGGAGTTAATTTAAATTGATTGATCTATAAAAGCTTGGGTGACAGTCGGTACATGTGGAGGTATTTTTTATTTTTCAGTAAACACTTATCAGGTCACATACGTTTTTGGAACCTGGGACAGATTTTGTTTCATATATAGATGTAGCATTAAATATATAGCTGAACACTTGAGGAGCCAATAATAAAATTGTAGGCTCTTATTAAATTTATTTCATGTACTAATTATTTTTTATATACACTGAAGTTTTAGTATTTGAAAATCAGATTTCCTAAAGCACAGAAAAATGAGTGGAATTAAATGTGTTTATTGTTTTAGGTGGACTACCAGTGGTTTAAAAAGCCAAGGTCGTCTGTCAGTGGGAAGTAACAGAGACAGAGAGATCAACATGTCTGTGGGGCTTGGCAGATCTCAACTTGACTCCAGAGGGGGAGTTGTTGGGGGTACCATAGATGTTAACACTTTGGAAATGGTTGGTGAGTTAAATCTATTTCACTATATGGGCCAGATTACGAGTGGAGCAAAAACATTTGCACGCAAGCGATATCAGGTTTTCATGTTCCTTTGCACACAGGTTAAATTTCGCTGGTATTACAAGTTGAAAGTAAACGCGATCACGTGAGCACAATTCAAGTTACCACTCATCAGGTTAGCACGTCCTCAGAGCTTGGATTAAATGTTTGACAAAACACATCATAAATATATTACAAAGTACAGTTACACTCATAATAACACTATCTAAAAATTATTTCTAAAAAATATTTCACACAACATTTTAAAAGGTTTCAAAGATATGAGGTCTTAGGTGTTAGAAAAAAAGGTAGGAAAAGGGCTTTAACATACAGATACATACATATACATATCTAAATATGTCTGTGTGTGTGTGTATATATATATATATATACAGTATATGTGTGTGTGTGTGTATACATATGTATTTATATGTGTATGTGTGTATTTACAGACACATACACACATAAATACATATGTACACATATATTCACATATTTTTATGTCTCTTCATGGTCTCACAAAGGATCAGTCTCCACAAATAAGAGTAAAAAACTTAAATATAAAAAATCAAAACAGAATAAAAAGGTAACTTTCAGTGATACCGAATATGACTATGACACCCCAGACAGTGACTCTATGGGGGACATACACGATGCATCAGGGCAGTTATCAGTACTTAGTACACCTACCATTCCTCAACCGGGATTTTCAAAAAACGGATCAGGCCCACCTCACTCAATTCTAAAATCTTTAAACCCAAAAGAAAACGTAGAGGGTGCCAAAATAGATACCGTCGAAGACATAGAAAAAACAAAGCGATACCCACAGAGGATAAGGAACAAACAAACACACAGATATCTACAAAAGAAGTGATCAATTTATCTGACCACAGTCTTAGTCATGAGGAAGAGAGGGTTTTGTCACAAGGACTTAGTTTCTCTCCATCTTGTCATTTTAATCTGTTTCAGACCATTCTAGATCTCAACAAATTTGTTAGATTGCTCACTCTCAAAAAAAATTTTTTGAAAGATGATTCTGAATCAGAACTATTTTCAGATGGAGAGAATAATGTTTCTCATAATAAGTTGAAAAACAAAACTGAGAGCAGTCTGACCTTTGAGGATAAATGTTGTATACAGGATATGGAGGATATACAATCATTAGATTCCAGTGGTATTAGATATGGTCCATCCGCACAGGATATAGATGTATCTAGACTAAAAAATAAAAGTACTTTTCTCTTGCAAGGTGTATCCAGTCCACGGATTCATCCTTTACTTGTGGGATATTCTCATTCCCTAGAGGAAGTGGCAAAGAGAGCACACAGCAAAGCTGTCCATATAGCTCCCCCTCTAGCTCCACCCCCCAGTCATTCTCTTTGCCGGCTCTAAGCACTAGGGTCTCTCTACAGGAGGGTAAAGTGAATGTGGACAATATCACGACTGTAGCTTACGTCAATCATCAGGGGGGAACAAAGAGTTCCCTAGCAATGACGGAAGTAACCAAAATAATCAAGTGGGCGGAGGATCACTCCTGCCATCTCTCAGCAATTCACATCCCAGGAGTAGACAACTGGGAGGCGGATTTTCTAAGTCGTCAGACTTTTCACCCGGGGGAGTGGGAACTCCACCCGGAGGCATTTGCCCAGCTGACTCAGCTTTGGGGCACTCCAGAGTTGGATCTGATGGCGTCCCGTCAGAACACCAAACTTCCTCTCTACGGGTCCAGGTCCCGGGATCCCAAGGCGGTATTGATAGATGCTCTAGCAGTGCCTTGGTCCTTCAATCTGGCTTATGTTTTTCCACCGTTTCCTCTCCTCCCGCATCTGGTTGCCAGAATCAAGCAGGAGAAGGCTTCGGTGATTCTGATAGCGCCTGCGTGGCCACGCAGGACTTGGTATGCAGACCTAGTGTGCATACAAAGAGAGAAGCGCTCTACCAGGAACGAACAACAGCTCAGTGGCTTGTTCTATGGCGATTTACCACCCGGAAGCAGCCTCTTTTAGACCAGTGTGCTTTTCACAGAAGAAAACTTTCCTGAAGTATATCAGTCTGATCCTGCCAATTAAGGTCAGTGCAGACCTAGTGGACATGTCATCTGTCCCACCATGGACATTGCCAATGAGGCAGGATCTTCTGATACAGGGTCGGGTCAAGCATCCAAATTTAGTTTCTCTACGTCTGACTGCTTGGAGATTGAACGCTTAATTCTATCAAAGCGGGGGTTCTCTGAGTCAGTTATAGATACTCTGATTCAGGCTAGAAAGCCTGTCACCAGGAAAATCTACCATAAGATATGGCGGAAACAAATTTATTTATTTATATTTGTTGGTGTGAATCCAAGGTTTACTCATGGAGTAAGATTAGGATTCCCAGGATATTGTCTTTTCTCCAAGAAGGATTGGAGAAAGGATTGTCAGCTAGTTCCTTAAAAGGACAATGTGACGAACCAAGGTTATCCAACCCTGCGCCAGTCACTTATTTGGCACAGAAAGGGTTTTCAGCCCCCTTTTCTGTCACCAACAGGTCATAATCTAGCCACACCAGGCAAGCTTGTGATTCAGTTTAGTGGGTGCAAGAGTTAACCGCACTCCCTTAATCTGTACTAGACGTAAGAGAAATGCCCAAAACTCCCTTTTAATGCCACCCACAATAAACTATCAATCCTATAGCTCCAATACTGCCACCACTTAAAATTTATTAAAGGGAAAATCCTAAGGAAAAACCCAGACTTTACACATTAACTGTAGAAATACAATTTAGCAGAAAATAACCTAAATTATACAGTTCTAATATTCCAGTCTCTTTCAGTAACGTGGTTCAATTATTAGACAAAGGCCAAACTTAATAAAGGAATTATTTATTATGCCAAAAATATTATGCACAGTGCATTATTAATAAAAAGTTGTTACAAATAAAATTACACACGCACACAGTGTTTTAAAATAAAAAGGAGAAAAACAGAATTGAATACTTTCCTAGTCTTCAAGATCTGCGCCAGGGGCTGGCATGAAAATGATGGCTCCTTACTTCTGTACAGCAGCTCCCCTTGTAAGAATGACAATCTTATTGTTAAGAAATAAGATTCTTAAACCTATTTTTCAGAGATCAGGTTGCTTAACCACACCCTCCTGGGCGGGCTAAGAAACCCCCCTGTCTTTATGACCTTCAATAGACTAATTTCTTGCCTGAAATTATACAATCCAGTATAATTTCTGCTAGGTAAGAAATTTCTATATTTACATATCTAGAACCTTTTAGTTTTATTGGGAGAATCGGTTTGATATCAAATATGCCATAGGTTGTCATATTTACCTTCCTTTAAGGTTATAACAGTTTTAACCCACATATGTACATAATATACCAATGTCCTGTCAGTGACCTGGTCAGTTTTTGTAATGAAGGGCCTGTTTTGCATCAGGCATTCTATTGACAGCTTAAGCCATAAACTTTATCCTGTTTATCTCTGTGACTAAGAGCTTCAGTGACTTTGACTCAATGCATACACACTAACATTTGGTGGGCTATTTAGGAAACGCCTGGCAGTTCAAAGAAAACACAAGTTACAATTCTTCTTGAAAACAAATAACTGTTTTTGAGTTCAAGCTACACAGAATTAACCCCTTCTTAGCTAAATCCTGAGGTTTTCGTGACAGACAAATATCTGCTTTGTCTATCCTGTTACACAAGCGTCTGGCGGAGGTACCAGACGTTCAAGCGTTTGCTCAGGCTTTAGTCAGAATCAAGCCTGTCTATAAACCTGTGGCTCCGCTATGGAGTTTGAATCTAGTTATTTCAGTTCTTCAAGGGGTTCCATTTGAACCTTTACATTCCATAGACATTAAGTTGTTATCTTGGAAAGTTTTGTTTTTGATAGCTATCTCTTCTGCTAGAAGAATTTCAGAATGATCTGCCTTACAGTGTGATTCACCTTACCTGGTGTTCCACGCAGATAAGGTAGTTTTGCGTACCAAGCCTGGTTTTCTTCCTAAAGTTGTTTCTAACAAGAATATTAACCAGGAAATAGTTGTTCCTTCTCTGTGTCCTAATCCATCTTCGAAGAAGGAACGTCTATTACACAATCTTGATGTAGTTCGTGCTTTAAAGTTCTATTTACAAGCAACTAAGGATTTCAGACAAACATCTTCTTTGTTTGTTATCTATTCTGGTAAGAGGAGAGGTCAGAAAGCGACTGCTACCTCTCTTTCCTTTTGGCTGAAAAGCATCATCCGTTTGGCCTACGAGACTGCTGGCCAGCAGCCTCCTGAAAGAATTACTGCTCATTCTACCAGAGCAGTGGCTTCCACATGGGCTTTCAAAAATGAGGCTTCTGTTGAACAGATTTGTAAGGCAGCGACTTGGTCTTCACTGCATACTTTTGCCAAATTTTATAAATTCGATACTTTTGCTTCTTCGGAGGCTATTTTTGGGAGAAAGGTTTTGCAAGCAGTGGTGCCTTCCGTTTAAGGTACCTGTCTTGTTCCCTCCCTTCATCCGTGTCCTAAAGCTTTGGTATTGGTATCCCACAAGTAAAGGATGAATCCGTGGACTGGATACACCTTGCAAGAGAAAACAGAATTTATGCTTACCTTTCTCTTGCAGTGTATCCAGTCCACGGCCCGCCCTGGCATTTAAGTCAGGTAAAAAAAATTTGTTTAAATTACAGTCACCACTGCACCCTATGGTTTCTCCTTTTTCTTCCTAACCTTTGGTCGAATGACTGGGGGGTGGAGCTAGAGGGGGAGCTATATGGACAGCTTTGATGTGTGCTCTCTTTGCCACTTCCTGTAGGGAATGAGAATATCCCACAAGTAAAGGATTAATCAGTGGACTGGATACACTGCAAGAGAAAGTAATTTATCAGGTAAGCATAAATTCTGTTTTTATCCAGTTCAGACGAGATGCAATTTGTTGGATATTTTTCAACAAACTATTGAAAACCAACTCATTAAACTTGATTCTGAATTAAAAACTCCACCTACAACTCTTACTGACAATGCAACATATTCTAATAACAACTTTACTGCATCTGACAACAAAGCATTGCGACAACTATCTCTAAACAAAAACCTTGTATTTCGTGAGTTGGATAAGAGCTGTAACCCAGTTGTTTTAAACAGGCAAGATTACGTCTCTGAGGCTTTTCGGCAACTATCAGATCGAAACACATACTGCATTCTGGCCACTAATCCCAACATGGTCTACAAGGGTTTACTTGGGGAGATAGTGAAATACGGCATGGACAATGGTATTATTACAGCAAACATGGTGGAATATTTGATTCCGGACTGGCCGGTAACTGCCGTGTTTCACTATTTCCCCAAGATACATAAGAATCCCATTAATCCCCCAGGACGCCCGATTGTGGCGGGGATAGGGTCCCTTAATTAACCATTATCGGAATTGGTAGATATGTACTTGCAACCTTTGGTTCTGGCACTCCCCAGTTACATCCAAGACACTACATCTTTTATCAGACAAATACAAGGGGTGTCATGGAAATGGAAATTAAGTTATACTTTCCAATTTCAATGGATGTTTCCTCGTTATACACGTCATTACCTCATGATAAGGGCTTGGAAGGTTTAGAGTTTTTTCTGAGACACAGATCAAATTATGATGAGGCTACGATATCTTTCTTGCTAATGGCCACGGAGTACTTGTTGACTCATAATTTTTTTCTTTTTGAAGGCCGTTTCTATCTCCAAAGATGTGGAACGGCTATCTGCGCCAAATTTGCGCCATCATACGCCAACCTTTTTCTAGGTTGGTGGGAGCTCTTCCACATCTTTGGAGATAGAAACCCTTTTCGTCAGCATATCATCTATTATGGTCGCTATATTGACGACTTGGTATTTGTTTGGGATGGGAACAATGAGTCTATCAATTCCTTTCACCAATATGTGTCACACAATAGGTTGAACCTTAATTTTACAATTGAATCCAATATGGATTCTCTAAACTTTTTGGATGTGACCATTAGACCTACTGGTGAGGTTATTCAAGTTGAGTTATACCGTAAACCCACTTCGGGTAACAGTATTCTCAAATATGACTCCTGTCATCCATCACTTCTCCTTGCTTCCATCCCCAAAAGCCTGCTCATTCGGTGTAAACGCAACTGTTCTGATCCAAATACTTATGAACAAAAAGCAGCTGACACCATGAAGAGATTAAAGGGACACTGAACCCAAATTTTTTCTTTTGTAATTCAGAAAGAGCATGCAATTTTAAGCAACTTTCTAATTTACTCCTATTATCAATTTTTCTTCGTTCTCTTGCTATCATTATTTGAAAAAGAAGGCATCTAAGCTTTTTTTGGTTTCAGGACTCTGGACAGCACTTTTTTATTGGTGGATGAATTTATCCACCAATCAGCAAGGACAACCCAGGTTGTTCACCAAAAATGGGCCGGCATCTAAACTTACATTCTTGCATTTCAAATAAAGATACCAAGAGAATGAAGAAAATTTGATAAAAGGAGTAAATTAGAAAGTTGCTTAAAATTTCATGCGCAATCTGAATCACGAAAGAAAATTTTTGGGTACAGTGTCCCTTTAAAATCACGGGGTTATCCTAAAACAATTTTGACACAAGCAAAAATTGATGTAGATAAGATTTCCAGGTCAGAACTACTCACTTATAAAAAGGACAAAAAACACAGTAATAGGAGTACCTTTTCCTCTGCACCAATCTTTACTACACCTTATAGCATGGAATATGGAAAAAGTTGCCAACTAATAAAACAGAGTTTGCCTATTTTAGAGAAGGATGAAAAGCTAAGTCAGGTTTTAAAAGGTGATTGCAAATTCGTGTCACGTAAAGTAAAAACTTTGAGAAACATACTATCCCCCTCTATGCTGCCCAGAGTTACGAACGGTACATGGTTGCAAAAACGTAACGGGTGTTATAAATACAATGTCTCCCGATGCAAGACGTGCTCGCATATCATTCAGGGTAACACTTGCAGGTCAGAAGCATTGGATAAAGTGTGCGGTATAAGATACTTCATTAATTGTAATAGCATCCATGTAATTTACCTTCTGACATGTCAAGGATGTAATATTCAATATGTAGGGCGCACCAAGAGGTCCTTGAAGGACCGGGTCATGGAACATCTGAGATCCATTGAGGACCCTGAGTCAAAAACGCCAATTGCTAAACATTTTAGACATTATCACTTTGACAGTACACTTCAGTGAAAGTTCAGGGCATTGACTTTATACCACGGCATCCCCAGGGTGGAGACAGGGAAAAGAAACTTGATGAGTGAGAGGTTTTTTGTATTCTCCATCTAAAAACCAGGGTACCTACAGGTTTAAATTCCAGAATGGATGTAAATATGTTTATTCAACGTTGATAAATATATTCAAAATATACTGCAATACATAGTTTCTACATAGAGTTGTTAATTAATACTTTTTACACAATACATCTTACATGATGTGCTATAAGTCTAATTAATGAGAGAAGGGTCTTGATGTCCAATCAAATACATATATATATATTTACATGTAGTTCGATCAAGTTTTTCCTATATTTTACTTTAACTTAATTATTCTGACTATAATATGAACAACTCTCATAATGGCTCTGTATAAATTGATACATGACAAATAGAATTAATATTGCAGTAACTATGTATATTTTTCTAGGATAGAGTTGCTACACTAACTTGGATAGATGTGTATTTGGCACAGAATCTCAGGGGTTAATGGAAAGTGCTTTGATGTTTTTTCATTGGATACAACTCTGTATATAAGGAGCATTTTCACCACCTGTTCTATATCAGTGAACAAGTGTCCCGAAGGCATGAAACGCATATGATGTCACAGGAGGGTGATGTTCCCCCTGTTTCCTGTTCTAGTACTATGATTTTATCAAGTTGCTGTATATGGATTATGGTTTTATCAATATAAGCTAATAAAGAATTGCTTTTACCTATCGCATCCCTGGTGTGCCGAGGAGTTTCCTTGTTTCCTCATATATATATATATATATATATATATATATATATATATGGCTGCTGTTGCTCTATGTCAGTTACAGGACTGTAGCTGATTTTCCCTTTTGTTTTTTCTTTCATGTTTTTACATGCAACTGATTTTTAACATTTTTTGTACCAAATAAAGCTGTATTTTTCAACTTTTAACAATTTGACATATACTCTTTTCTTTTTCATATGGTCTGGAGATGCGGATTAGCAGAGTGTTTGTATATATATATATATATATATATATATATACACACAGTATACATGTGTAATATATATATATGCATTGGAGCCTTTTAAAGTTAAGTATATGAAATCATGTAAAATCATATTTATGCAATATTAATTTTTAATTAAGTGTTACACTGTGTATTTACTGTAAATATTTCATATTCCAATGTAAGTATTTCTAAATAGATATTCATATAAATTTCTTTCCAATGGCATGGAGAGTCCACAAATCCATTCAATTACTAGTGGGAATTCAACTCCTGGCCACCAGGGGGAAGCAAATAACACCCCAGCAGAGCTGTTAAGTATCACTCCCACTTCCCATACCTCCCAGTCATTCTTTGCTGCGTACATCGTAGGGGGTGTGTGAAGATGGTGTCTGAAGAAAATCTACTATTTAATCCTTTAATGGGTACTTTTCCCTGCAAGCAAGGATTGCAGCAATGCTGTGTCCATGTTAATCTCTTTAGTAAGAGTAATGATGGCTTTTAGCAGTTGAAAGACGGCAACGTAGTCCTTGCTTACCTTCCAACATGTGTGCTACCCCTCTATAGAAAACCAGGGTTGGTTACTGTTTTTTCTTGTATATCCAGGTCCCTGTCAACGGTCGGATGAGGCTAACACACCTGGAGCTGCTGTGACTGCTCTACAGCTGAAGACCCTGGAGGGTAAGTCCTTTCATATTTTTTTCAGGATAAAGGACAACTGGAATATTCAGTGACCTAGTGGGACCTGCTACCCTCAGGATGGGTCTGTATAATTATTAAATATCTTCCAGTTGAGCTATGTTGCGGCGGAGCAGCTGTTTTCTCTGCCAGTGTCAGAGAATTTGCCGCCTTTTGCTTTAGAGGGGTCATATGTAATGGTAAAGACCCAGGCGTTATGTAGCTTTATCCCTCTTGCTTCCTATCCCTGCACGTTAGATGTGCTGATCTACTAAGGGCACAGTGTTTTATATGGGATTGTGCTTATCTACAAGTGTTTATAAGCATTTGGTTTACTGTTCATGTTACCGAAACGGTAGTTTCGGAATCCCTTTCAGATAAGGGTTATACGCAGTTTTGACTAACAATGTCTATTTATTACAATCATTGTCAGAGGGGTTCTATATGGAGGATGAGAGGGGATCAATCCACATCGTGTGAAGACATACTCAGATATGTTGATAATTTTTTACATATATCTTTTGTTTAGATCTTTTTTAACTTTATACCAGCAGCCGTGGGGTTAACCTGTTTTCCCACCTTAGGCTGGGTTATGGCCGCTCTGTGTCAGAAGATAGACACCAGCAGGTTTTGTTGGTATGCGATCTGTGCAGTCTCTATCAGCAGGGGGCCCTTTTCTCAGTTTGTTTTTCCTCTAAGATGATAGTTACGGCCTGATATTTGTATGTTAGGTCTAATTTAAATATTTACGGCACTAGCTGTTGGATGGTTTATGGGCTTTTGAGCGCTCATTTCCATTTATTTTGAGGTGTCTGCACTGTGTGCATTCCAGTTTAGATGGTGTTATGGGCCGCAGGAGCTTTTTTGATCCCTCCTAGGGTTTGACGGGTAAGGAGCCTGTAAATCATTTGTGCCCATTTTTCTATGCATAGTGGCAGCGTGTCGCAGGTATGTTCTCTGTGCCTTTTTGGATCTGGCTTCCCTTATTCCTGTATGACAGTCGGGTTATGTGTGCGCTGGTATTGAGCGCACATTAGGTAGTCATATATTTCTTTCCTAAGATATGGAGAGTCCACAACATCATTTAATTACTAGTGGGAATAGCACTCTTGGCCAGCAGGAGGAGGCAAAGAGCACCACAGCAAAGTTATTAAGTGTCACTCCCCTACCCATAATCCCCAGTCATTCTCTTTGCTTCTGTGAATGGAGGAGGTGAAGTTTGGTGTCTGAAGAGATTAATTCCTGTTTTGCGTACTTTTCCCTGCAAGCAAGGATCTGGGTCTAGCCGAGTCCACGTCAATCTCTTCAGTAGAGTAGTGGTGGCTTTTCAGCAGTTAGGAAGTTGTGAGGTAGTGCTTACTTTGTTTCCTAATATTTTGCTGCCCTTGTTATAGAAAGCCAAAAATTGGTTACTCTGTTCTTTCTTTTTTCTACAAGCCTTTGTAAGGAGTTTGTGTTTATTCACGTCTTGTGAGCTGTCTTCCTGCCGGACAGCTAGACTGCAGGTAAGTGCTTTTTTTGGCCTCTAGGTAATGGAGTATTGCACTTAAGGAGTTAACTCTGCAGAATTTTGGGACTAATTTATTATCCTTTATGTTTAGGATTATCGTGGCAGTCTGCAGGCGCTTTTGCATGTGAGGGGACTAATGGGTTAAAGCTTTTCTTATTGAGGAAGTTTTTTTCTCTTATTTATTTTAGCTTTATGTGTATAAATTTATTTTGGGACATGTTGGACAATTTTTCAATTTTCAAATTGTGTGGCGGTTCCTTTAAGATTTAAAGGGCTTTCTTTTTTCAGCAGGGAGCGTGCGCTTTTAGTTTTGCGCAGTTCCCTGTTTTTGCTGGTCACATGATTTTTTACACTCCTGTTCAGAGCAGTGTGGAGTCACATAGGAGCTGCCTTGTGTGTTGTGCCGGCTTTTATGGCAGTAGAAGTTAAACTAGTCAGTCTCTGAACGTCCTTCGTTTTGGAGAGTTGCCAGCAGTTCTGGTGCAGTCATTTTGGGGATCCTCTGAATGTGGTAAGGGCATCTCAGTTTATCTGAGTTGTGGAGGTTGCTGCAGTGTTTAGTTCACTGCTGGGAAGTTTTTGTCTATAGCGTGTTAAAGTTTTAGGTGTTTAAATTTTTTCTTAAAGTGACAGTAAAAAAAAAATCTAAATAAATTCTCTTTTAGGTAATTTGATTTGCTGCAATGGACACGGATCTAGACTCTGTTTCTCTTGACAAGTGTCTATTATGTCTAGAGGCCCAGATTGTTTTGCCCATGCAATTTTGTGCCACATATCTAGCTAGAACGCTAGAATGTATGGACAAATTGTTGCCCTCTGAGCCTATTGTCTCCCAGGATAATGCTGTTCAGGTTTTGCCGCAGCCTTCTCCTCAAATGTCCCAAGCCTCATTGGCGTCAGATGCAGTGCCCGGCAGTTCCCCTCAGGCTTCTGGAGTTTATTTGCCTTCAGATTTTGCTGCACAGGTATCTTCTGCTGTATCTGCAGCATTATCTTCTTTTCCTATGCTAGAGGAAAATTAAACATTCAGATAGTAAGGTTTCCGTTCCTCCTACTGCTACGCAGGTTGCCCTCCCTCATAAGTCTTAAGGCTTCTGCGGATGAAATCTCAGATTCTGACATCATAATTCCTTTGTCTGAGGTTGAAGAAGTAAACTTCAGGTTTAAGCTTGAACACCTTTGAGTTTTCCTAAAGGAGGTATTGGCTACTCTGGACGACTCTGACTCTCCTGTCGTGGTTAACCCTAAAAAATCTAGTAAGCTTAATAAATACTATGATGTTCCTTCCTCTGTGGAAGTGTTTCCTATTCTAGACCGTGTGACGGAGATTATTTCACAGGAATGGGAGAAGCCAGGGATATCTTTCTCCCCGTCTTCAGTCTTTAAAAAGATGTTTCCTGTTGCTGACTCCATTAAAGATTCATGGCGCACAGTGCCTAAAGTAGAAGGGGTTATTTCTTCTCTGGCTAAGAGAACTACAATCCCTATAGGAAAGCTGCTCTTTCAAGGATCCCATGGACAAGAAGCTGGAGGCTTATTTGAAAAAGGTGTATATTCATCAGGGTCTTCAATGGCAACCTGCAGTTTGTATTGCCACAGTAGCAAGTGCAACATCTTATTGGTGCAATGCCTTGTCTGAATCTATTTTAGAAGAGACTCCGTTGGAGGAAATCCAAGATTAGGGCCATGATTAAGGCTCTTAAACTAGCCAATTCCTTTATTTCTGATACTAACATGCAAGTTATTAGACTGGGGGCCAAGATGTCTGGCTTCACTATCTTAGCCTGCAGGGCTTTGTGGTTAAAATCTTGGTCTGCTGATGTTACTTCCAAGGCCAAGCTTCTGGCGCTTCCTTACAAGGGTAAAACTTTGTTTGGACCTAGTTTGGCAGAAATAATTTCTGATATTACACGTGGAAAAGGGTCTTCCTCTTCCGCCTCTAAGCAGGAGCAGTCCAAGTCTTCTTGGAAACCCAATCAGTCTTGGAGCAAGGGGAAGCAATCTAAGAAACCCTCAGCAGAGTCTGTCAGTATGAAGGGTCGGTCCCGGATTGGATAAAGTGAGGGACAGACTTTCTTTTTTTTAATCAAGCGTTGATTCGAGATGTCCCAGATCTTTGGGCTGTGGACATAGTATCTCAGGGTTACAAAATAGAAAGCTTTTCCTCCCAGGGGCAGATTCCACCTCTCAAGATTGTCTGCAGACCAGGTAAAAAGAAAGGCATTATTGAACTGCGTTCAGGACCTTTCCTCCCTGAGAATGATTGTTCCAGTTCCAGTAAGGGAAAATGGTCTAGGATTTTATTCAAATCTGTTCATGGCTCCCAAAAAAGAGGGAACTTTTCGACCCATTTTAGACCTAAAGTGCCTTAACAAGTTTCTCAGGGTACCATCCTTCAAAATGGAAACCATTCGTTCCATTCTTCCTTTGGTCCAAGAGGGTCAGTTCATGACGACCATAGACCTGAAGGATGCATATCTTCATGTTCCCATCCCCCGGGATCATCACAAGTTCCTGAGATTTGCCTTTCTAGACAAACACTTTCAGTTTGTGGCTCTTCTGTTTGGCCTTGCTACAGCTCCCAGAATTTTCTGTGGGCTCTCTTGGCAGTAATCAGGTCTCAGGTCTCAGGGAATAGCAGTGGCGTCCTACCTAGACGACATATTGGTTCAGGCACCATCTTTTCAACAAGCAAACTCTCATACAGAGATCTTGTTGTCTTTTCTATGTTCCCATAGATGGAAAGTGAATCTGAAGAAGAGTTCCCTTGTTCCAGCTACAAGGGTGGTTTTTTTAGGGGCCATAATAGATTCCCTATCTATGAAGCTTTTTCTGACAGAGGTAAAAAAATCCAAGATTCTTTCCTCTTGAGACCATTCGGAGACCATTCGGACTATTTTACCAATGATCCAGGAGGGTCAATATATGACTACCGTGGATCTAAAGGATGCGTATCTACACATTCCTATCCACAAAGATCACCAGTTCCTCAGGTTTGCCTTTCTGGACAGGCATTACCAGTTTGTGGCTCTTCCCTTCGGGTTGGCCCCGGCGCCAAGAATCTTCACAAAGGTGCTAGGGTCCCTTCTGGCGGTCCTAAGGCCGAGGGGCATAGCAGTGGTGCCTTATCTAGACGACATCTTAATTCAAGAGTCCACTTTCCAACTTGCCAAGTCTCACACGGACTTAGTGTTGGCCTTTCTAAGATCTCATGGGTGGAAGGTGAATGTAAAAAAGAGTTCTCTTATTCCTCTCACAAGAGTTCCATTCCTGGGAACTCTGATAGATTCGGTGGACATGAAAATATTTGTGGCGGAGGTCAGGAAATCAAAGATTTTAAACACCTGCCGAGCTCTTTATTCCATTCCTTGGCCGTCAGTGGCTCAGTGTATTGAGGTAATCGGACTTATGGTAGCGGCAATGGACATAGTTCTGTTTGCTCGCTTGCATCTCAGACCACTGCAACTATGCATGCTCAAACAGTGGAATGGGGATTATGCAGATTTATCTCCTCAGATAAATCTGGATCAAGAGACCAGAGACTCTCTAATTTGGTGGTTGTCACAGGATCACCTGTCCAGGGGAATGTGTTTCCGCAGGCCAGCGTGGGTTATTGTGACGACGGACGCCAGCCTACTGGGCTGGAGTGCAGTCTGGATTTCCCTGAAAGCACAGGGTTTGTGGACTCAGGAGGAGGCCATCCTACCGATAAATATTCTGGAATTAAGAGCGATATTCAGTGCTCTTCAGGCGTGGCCTCAGCTGGCTTCGGACAGATTCATCAGGTTTCAGTCAGACAACATAACGACTGTAGCTTATATCAATCATCAGGGGGGAACAAGGAGTTCCTTGGCGATAATAGAAGTTTCCAGGATAATCCGATGGGCAGAGACTCACTCTTGCCATCTATCAGCGATCTATATCCCAGGGGTGGAGAACTGGGAGGCAGATTTTCTAAGTCGTCAGACTTTTCATCCGGGGGAGTGGGAGCTCCATCCGGAGGTGTTTGCTCAACTGGTTCAGCTATGGGGCCCACCAGAATTGGATCTGATGGCGTCTCGTCAGAATGCCAAACTTCCTAGTTACGGATCCAGGTCAAGGGATCCTCAGGCAGTACTGATAGATGCTCTAGCAGTACCCTGGTTGTTCAACCTGGCTTATGTGCTTCCACCAATCCCTCTCCTTCTGCGTCTGATTGCCAGAATCAAACAGGAGAGAGCTTCAGTGATTTTGATAGCGCCTGCGTGGCCACACAGGACTTGGTATGCAGACCTGGTGGACATGTCATCTCTGCCACCATGGACTCTGCCACTGAGATGGGACCTTTTGATTCAAGGTCCATTCAAGCATCCAAATCTAATTTCTCTGCAACTGACTGCTTGGAGATTGAACGCTTGATTTTATCAAAGCAGGGTTTCTCTGAGTCGGTCATAGATACCTTGATTCAGGCTTGAAAGCTTGTCACCAGGAAGATCTATCATAAGATATGGCGTAAATATCTTTTTTGGTGTGAATCCAAAGGCTACTCATGGAGTAAGATCAGGATTCCTAGGATTTTGTCTTTTCTCTAAGAAGGATTGGAGAACGGATTGTCCGCTAGTTCCTTAAAGGGACAGATATCTGCTTTGTCTATTCTGTTGCACAAGCGTCTGGCAGATGTCCCAGACATTCTGGCTTTTTGTCAGGCTTTAGTTAGAATTAAGCCTGTGTTTAAACCTGTTGCTCCGCCATGGAGTCTCAATTTAGTACTTAAAGTTCTTCAGGGGGTTCTGTTTGTTTCAAGACAGATAGTATTTTTTATGTAAACTTTAGTCACCTCTGCACCTTATAGTTTCTCCTTTTCTTCCTTGGCCTTCGGTCGAATGACTGGGGGGTGGAGTTAAGGGGGGAGCTATATAGACAGCTCTGCAGTGGTGCTCTCTTTGCTACTTCCTGTCAGGAAGGACAATATGTTAGGATGAATCCGTGGACTTGGTACATCGCAAAAGAAAGAAATTTATCAGGTAAGCATAAATTCTGTTTTTTTTACCTTTCTATCCCTTTAAATGGTTAATGATAATAATACAATACTGCAGCATTATGGCATTTTGAAGGACTGTTAAACACAAAACTGGTTCTATTAAATTTAACATTAAGAGCAAAACATACTCATCTTATAATTTTGTAAAAACAAACCCCCTTTAACCTAACCTTATTCATACTCCTTCCCATTTAGCCACAGCTGTTACTTAACCCCTTAACGACATGGATGTACCCTGTATGTCATGTGTCCGTAAGGGTTTTTAGCCCAGTGATAGTGCAGGTTTTACAGAAGGTAACAAAACATGCTATTACTACATGCCTCCCTCCAGGAGGCATTCAGCAATATTGCAGTCAAGTGACAAGAGACACACTATTTAAATCCTTACAGTGAAAACAACAGCCAATGTACTCAGTATTGGCGAGATTACAAGTGGCCTATTGTAAAAATTGTTGCTTGATAATTAGATTCCTCTGCATTCCCTCTCGCTTCAAACACAGCTTCACATGTTTCACCTAAACACTGTAGGTCTTCTTCCGGGTTCAGTAGGAATGTTCTATTTTGTCTTTTTTTTTTTTTTGATAAACGATATGAAACCCACATTTCTCTTGTAAGATGTATCGAGTCCACGGATTCATCCTTTACTTGTGGGATATTCTCCTTCCCAACAGGAAGTGGCAAAGAGAGCACACAGCAGAGCTGTCCATATAGCTCCCCCTCTAGCTCCACCCCCCAGTCATTCTCTTTGCCGGCTCTAAGCAATCGGAAGGGTAAAGTGAATGTGGTGTTAGAATTGTAGTTTTTATTTTCTACAAGCAAGAGTTTGTTATTTTAAATGGTACCGGTGTGTACTATTTACTCTCTAGCAGAAAGTGGATGAAGATTTCTGCAGGGAGGAAGATGATTTTAGCAGGTTGTAACTAAAATCCACTGCTGTTCCCACACAGGACTGAGGAGTACAAGAGAACTTCAGTTGGGGGGAACGGTTTGCAGGTTAGGCTGCAATAAGTTAGGTTCAGTCATTTATTTCTAGACAAGACTGTGATAATGCTAGAAAAGACTGTTAATATCCCCATGAGGGAAGGGTAAGCTATATTTCAAGCTTACATAATAGGTCTAGTTTATGCTGGTTGACACTTCAGGGCTTTTAAATTTAAACTAGAACACCTCCGCTTATTGCTCAGGGAGGTATTAGTTACTCTGGATGACTGCGACCCTATGGTGGTTCCAGAGAAATTGTGTAAAATGGACAAGTAGAAGTTCCTGTTTACACTGATGTGTTTCCGGTCCCTAAGAGGATTGCGGATATCGTTACTAGGGAGTGGGATAGACTAGGTATTCCCTTCGTTCCCCCTCCTGTTTTTAAGAAAATGTTCCCCATATCTAACCCCATGCGGGACTCGTGGCAGACGGTCCCTAAGGTGGAGGGGGCTGTTTCTTCACTTGCTAAACGCACAACTATACCAATTGAAGACAGTTGTGCTTTTAAAGACCCTATGGATAAAAAATTAGAGGGTTTACTTAAGAAAATTTTTGTTCAACAAGGTTTTCTTCTCCAACCTATTGCGTGCATTGTTCCTGTAACCACTGCAGCTGCTTTCTGGTTCGAGGCGCTGGAAGATGCGCTCCAGACGGAGACCTCATATGAGGACATTATGGACAGAATTAAGGCTCTTAAGCTGGCTAATTCTTTTATCACAGATGCCGCTTTCCAACCAGTTAAGTTAGCTGCAAAGAATTCAGGTTTCGCCATTTTAGCGCGCAGGGCGCTATGGCTAAAGTCCTGGTTGGCCGATGTGTCGTCAAAATCCAAACTATTGAACATCCCATTCAAAGGAAAGACCCTTTTCGGGCCTGAATTGAAAGAGATTTCAGAGATCACTGGGGGAAAAGGCCATGCTCTCCCCCAGGACAAGTCCTTCAAGACAAAGAACAAACAAAATAATTTTCGTTCCTTTCGGAATTTCAGGAGCGGTCTCGCTTCATCCTCCCCTGCTGCAAATCAAGAGGGTAACACTGCACAATCCAGGGCAGCCTGGAAACCTTACCAGGGATGGAACAAGGGTAAACAGGCCAAGAAGCCTGCAGCTGCCTCCAAGACAGCATGATGGGGTAGCCCCAGATCCGGGACCGGGACTATCTCTCTTCGCTTAGGCCTGGGCAAGAGATGTACACAATCCCTGGGCCTTAGAGATTGTATCCCAGGGATACCTTCTAGAATTCAAGGACTCCCCTCCAAGGGGAAGGTTCCACATTTCTCATCTGTCTTCATACCAGACAAAGAAAGAGGCGTTCTTACGCTGTGTAGAAGACCTACATACAATGGGAGTGATCCACCCTGTTCCAATTGCGGAACAAGGGCTGGGTTTTTACTCAAACCTGTTTGTGGTTCCAAAGAAAGAAGGAACTTTAAGACCAATCCTGGATCTCACAATTCTAAACAAATTCCTCAGAGTCCCATCATTCAAGAGGGAGACCATTCGGACAATCTTACCAATGATCCAGGAGGGTCAATATATGACCACCGTGGATTTAAAGGATGCGTATCTGCACATTCCTATCCACAAAGATCATCACCAGTTTCTCAGGTTCGCCTTTCTGGACAAACATTACCAGTTTGTGGCTCTTCCTTTTGGGTTGGCCACTGCTCCCAGAATTTTCACAAAGGTGCTAGGGTCCCTCCTGGCGGTTCTAAGACCGCGGGGCATAGCAGTGGCACCTTATCTAGACGACATCTTAATTCAGGCGTCAACTTTCCAAAGAGCCAAGTCTCACACGGAAATCGTATTGGCCTTTCTGAGGTCTCACGGGTGGAAGGTGAATCAAAAAGAGTTCTCTCTCCCCCCTCACAAGAGTTTCCTTCCTAGGAACTCTGATAGACTCGGTAGATATGAAAATATTTCTGACGGAGGTCAGAAAGTTAAAACTCTTAACCACTTGCCAAGTCCTTCATTCCATTCCTCGGCCATCTGTAGCTCAGTGCATGGAGACAATCGGACTAATGGTAGCGGCAATGGACATAGTCCCTTTTGCACGGATACACCTCAGACCACTGCAACTATGCATGCTCAAACAGTGGAATGGGGATTATGCAGATTTGTCTCCTCAAATACAGCTGGGCCAGGGGACCAGAGATTCTCTTCTCTGGTGGTTGTCTCAGGACCACCTGTCTCAGGGAATGTGTTTCCGCAGACCAGAGTGGATCATCGTAACGACCGACGCCAGTCTGTTACTCTGGGGTGCAGTCTGGGACTCCCTGAAAGCTCAGGGCTTATGGTCTCGGGAAGAAGTTCTTTTCCCGATAAACATTCTGGAACTGAGGGCGATTTTCAATGCGCTTCAGGCATGGCCTCAGCTAGCTGCTGCCAAATTCATCAGATTTCAGTCGGACAACATCACGACTGTAGCTTACGTCAATCATCAAGGGGGAACAAGGAGTTCCCTAGCAATGACGGAGGTAACTAAAATAATCAGGTGGGCGGAGGATCACTCCTGCCATCTCTCAGCAATTCACATCCCAGGAGTAGACAACTGGGAGGCGGATTTTCTAAGTCGTCAGACTTTTCACCCGGGGGAGTGGGAAATCCACCCGGAGGTATTTGCCCAGCTGACTCAGCTATGGGGCACTCCAGAATTGGATCTGATGGCATCCCGTCAGAACACCAAACTTCCTCTTTACGGTCCAGGGATCCCCAAGCGGTGCTGATAGATGCTCTAGCAGCGCCTTGGTCCTTCAATCTGGCCTATGTTTTTCCACCGTTTCCTCTCCTCCCTCGTCTGGTTGCCAGAATCAAGCAGGAGAGGGCTTCGGTGGTTCTGATAGCGCCTGCGTGGCCACGCAGGACCTGGTATGCAGACCTAGTGGACATGTCATCTGTCCCACCATGGACGCTACCAGTGAGGCGGGACCTTCTAATACAAGGTCCTTTCAAGCATCCAAATCTAATTTCTTTGCGTCTGACTGCTGCCACCAGGAAAATCTACCATAAGATTTGGCGAAAATATCTTTTTTGGTGTGAATCCAAAGGTTACTCTTGGAGTAAGATTAGGATTTCCAGGATATTGTCCTTTCTCCAAGAAGGATTGGAGAAAGGATTATCAGCTAGTTCCTTAAAAGGACAGATATCTGCTTTATCTATTCTTTTCCACAAACGTCTGGCAGAGGTACCAGACGTTCAAACATTTAGTCAGGCTTTAGTCAGAATCAAGCCTGTTTATAGACCTGTGGCTCCGCCATGGAGTCTGAATTTAGTTCTTTCAGTTCTGCAAGGGGTTCCGTTTGAACCTTTACATTCCATAGATATTAAGCTTTTATCTTGGAAAGTTTTGTTTTTGGTAGCTATCTCTTCTGCTCGAAGAGTTTCAGAGTTATCTGCTTTACAGTGTGATTCACCTTACCTGGTTTCCCATGCAGATAAGGTAGTTTTGCGTACCAAACCCGGTTTTCTTCCTAAGGTTGTGTCTAATAAGAATATTAACCAGGAAATTGTTGTTCCTTCTCTGTGTCCTAATCCTTCATTGAAGAAGGAACGTCTGTTACACAATCTTGATGTGGTTCGTGCTTTAAAGTTCTATTTACAAGCAACTAAGGATTTCAGACAAACAACTTCATTGTTTGTTATCTATTCTGGTAAGAGGAGAGGTCAGAAGGCGACTGCTACCTCTCTTTCCCTTTGGCTGAAAAGCATCATCAGTTTGGCCTATGAGACTGCTGGCCAGCAGCCTCCCGAAACAATTACTGCTCATTCTACCAGATCAGTGGCTTCCACATAGGCTTTTAAAAATGAGGCTTCTGTTGAACAGATTTGTAAGGCAGCGACTTGGTCTTCGCTGCATACTTTTTCCAAATTTTACAAATTCGATACTTTTGCTTCTTCGGAGGCTATTTTTGGGAGAAAGGTTTTACAAGCAGTGGTGCCTTCCGTTTAAGGTACCTGTCTTGTTCCCTCCCTTCATCCGTGTCCTAAAGCTTTGGTATTGGTATCCCACAAGTAAAGGATGAATCCGTGGACTCGATACATCTTACAAGAGAAAACAGAATTTATGCTTACCTGATAAATTACTTTCTCTTGTGATGTATCGAGTCCACGGCCCGCCCTGGTTATTAAGTCAGGTAGTGTTTTTGTTTAAACTACAGTCACCACTGCACCCTATGGTTTCTCCTTTTTCTTCCTAACCTTCGGTCGAATGACTGGGGGGTGGAGCTAGAGGGGGAGCTATATGGACAGCTCTGCTGTGTGCTCTCTTTGCCACTTCCTGTTGGGAAGGAGAATATCCCACAAGTAAAGGATGAATCCATCGACTCGATACATCACAAGAGAAAGTAATTTATCAGGTAAGCATAAATTCTGTTTTTTTTCTTTCATGATTCAGAAAGTGAATACATTTTCAAACATTCCAATTTACTTCTATTATCTAATTTGCTTAATTGTTTAGGTATCCTTTGGCTCACACATGATGTACATTGCTATTTCTTCAACAATCACATTAGGCATCTATGTACAGCCACCAATCAACAGCTACTGAGTCTATTTAGATATGATGTTCAACAAAGGATATCAAGAGAATGAAGCAAATTAGATAATAGATGTAAATTGGAAAGTTGCTTTAAATTGCATGCTCTTTCGGAATTATGAAAGATAAAAAATTGGCCTTTATGTTCCTTTAACCCTTTGAGTGCTAATGACGGCTCTGAGCCGTCACAGAGTTTCCCACTCTGGTGCTAATGTGAGCTCAGAGCCGTCACTAGCACTCTCCCACCTTGAGGGAGATCTGGGGGCTCCCACCTGCTCCTACCCTGGCGATCGTGCCTGTAGAATGACAGGCATCGCCGGAGCTTCACCCTTTGCGTGGTGACGTCACTCGCAATAACGCAATGACGTCACTGCGCAACTTTATTTATACTTAACAATGTTAAGTATAGGAGCAGGGGGCATGCTGCTTAGAAGCCTGTATCTCACGCATCTAAGCAGCTACAGATCCCCAAGACCCACCATTGGAAAGGTAATCGTCTAACCTTTCCAACAGCGTAAGTCGTGGGGGTCTGAAAAAAATAAAACAAAAGTTAAAAAAAAATGTTCAAAAAGTAAAAAAAACATTAAAAAAGCTTAGCACCCAGGTGGGAAAGTGCTTAGCACTCAAAGGGTTAAGCATTGGATGGAATTTTGTAACATCATCATTGTTACCCAATTTATGTTCTTTGTTTTCCTGAAGTGTGGATAACAATATATATATATATATATATATATATATATATATATATTATTTAGAATTTTTTACAGTATGTTTAATAATCTTTAATATTTCTTATTAATATTTCTTAATATTTTATATTTAATATTTCAATAATGCGCCTTAAGATTACTAAGCTTACATGTGCGCAAACCCAACCCTAAAGTGTGAAACCCGAAGCGTGTTACACATATTTTACATTCCAATGTTCTTTACATAAAAACTGTAATTTACAATGTATTTATGTTGTTTAGTGCAATTTTTTTAACGCACTATCCTTTACGTAACCCGACAAGCGTAAAACGCGATTGTGCTCTTGCTATCACATTTACTTTCATCTTGTGATATGAGCGCTTTTTCCAGACAATTGTTACAGATATGGTGAGTCCACGATATGGTGAGTCCACGGAATCATCAATTATTAGTGGGAATATCACCCCTGGCCAGCAGGAGGAGGCAAAGAGTACTACAGCAAAGCTGCTATATATGTCACTTCCCTTACCCATAATCCCTAGTCATTCTCTTTGCCTGCGGTGCAGGTGGAGGTAAAATTTTAAAAGCAGAGTAGGTTTGCTCTGATCTTTCTAAAGGGTCTAGCCTTAGCCCATGTCAGTCTCTTCAGTAGGGCAGTGGTGGCTTTTGAGCAATTGGGAACTTGTGGGGTACAATCCTCACTGCGTTTTCCCAAAACATTTTGCCGCCCTATTTAGATAGCCTGAGTAGGTTTACTCAGTCTTTCTGTATTTCCACAGGTCCATGTGAGGGATAGCATCCTCTCAAACCAGATGAGCTGTCCTACTGCCGGACAGATAAATGTTAAGGTAAGTGCCAGTTTTATTTTTCTATGTAAGTAGGGAAAAATGTGGCACTTATTCAGCTGAAACGCTGCAGAGGGACGTTTTTTATTATTCCTCACAGGGTGCAGGTTTTGATGGTAGTTTTTGCAGGCACTGTTAGTGTGAGGAGTTATTTATTTTATTGATGGCTCAGTGAGGATCCGTTTTTAGTAACGGATTATTTACTTTTATTGGGGGTTTTATTGTTTGTTTTTAAGCCTGTTTTCAAGAAAGTTGTTTAAAAAAAATGTATTTTTTTGTCAGCTGTAGGACCGCCCCTTTTAGGGAGGTTCTGATTCTTGGATGTCAGAGCTTTTTTTGGTGCTTTTCTTCACTTTCTGTAGAGTGAGGTGCACATATTTCAGATGTCTCTGCTGTTTAGACGGCTTCTTGCTGTTTTTGCTTCTCTGGAATACGGATTGTAAACGGGATTGTTTTTTTCCTCAGGTTGCTGCGGGTTGCAGGACAGGTAGGGCACCTCAGTAATTCTGGGGTATGTTTTCTTGATTTGGTAAATTTAAAAGGAACATTTATTTATAAATGTTTTTTTGTTCTGTATTATATCCTTTGTTAAAAGATTTACGTTCAACCCCAAGGAAGAAAACGCTTCACTCTCCGGTCTTTTCATCAATGTTTATTATTCACAAAAGTTGTATTACAGCATTCCCAGACGTTTCGACACCTATTGGTGTCTTTTTCAATGGGTATTTGCCAAAATTCCTTTGTCCCAAAAGGCTCCTTATAGAAATAGACTTTTTGACCCTGAGCCATCATTAGCTAAGGCAGATGCTGTTCAGAAGCCTCCAGTTTCAGATGTGCCGCAGCTTTCTCCTCAAGCGTCCCAATCCTATTCATCTGCACATTCAGTGCCCTGCGTTTCCTTTCATGCTCCGTCTGGGGTTACTTTGCAAGATATTGCTGCCCAGGTATCCTCTGTGGTATCTGAGGCGCTGTCTGCTTTTCCTATGCTGCAGGGAAAACGCAAAATTAAATTTAAAGAAACAGTAACTAAGGTTTCTGATCCTGAAGTGGCTAACTAAAGTATTTCCTCTCAGAAGTCTGAGGATGAACATTCTTTCAGGTGCATCTGAGGGTGAAATCTCGGATTCAGGCAGTATAATTCCTTCTGCTGATGCAGAAGTTGTGTCCTTAAAGGGACACTGAACCCAAAAAAATTATTTTGTGATTCAGATAGAGCATGCAATTTTAAGCAACTTTCTAATTTACTCCTATTATCAGTTTTTCTTTGTTCTCTTGCTATCTTTATTTGAAAAAGAAGGCATCTAAGCTTTTTTTTTTTTTTTTGGTTCAGACTGTGGACAGCACTTTTTTATTCTTACAGAAGTTTGATGCCTCAAAGCCGGCATTTATAACCACTTACAGTGCTCAGTTTAATGAAATATGTGACATTGTAAAAAGACATCTTCCCATCCTCACTGCTGAAGATAGCTTTAAAGACTATGTAGCAAAAGGCTGCAACTTTGTCTCACGTAAAGGTTACACGATAGGTAATGCGGTCTCTCCAAGTTTGCTTCTTAACCATCAATCAAGGAAAAGTAGTTGGTTGGAAGTGAAAGGGCACTATAAATGCCACTACAGTAACTGCATTGCATGCGGTTTTACTATAGTCACACGGAATTTTCAGTCATATGTCACTCAAAAAGTCTATGACTTAGATTCCTATACCAATTGTCGCTCCACTTTTGTGATTTATTTAATAAATTGCACAGAGTGTAAAAAACAATATATTGGGTGTACCTCTAGGGAGGGCAGAAGCAGGATCAGAGAGTATTTAAAGAACATAGAAAATGGTATTGAATGTTCTGACCTTGCCAGACACTTTATCTATGTTCACAATAAAATAGTTACAAGCCTAAAATGGCAAATTATTGATCACATAAAACCCTCCATTCGTGGTGGGGATAGAGCAGCCAGACTTATACAAAGAGGCATTCTGGATTTTTAAAATGCAGACCAGAATACCTAAAGGGTTTAATTTTGTTGGAGATATAATACATTTTTGGAGTCATCAATAGCGTCACTATTTAGTATCAATTTAATTATGGTTCAATATTTGTATATACATTGTTAAGGCTAATTTTCAAATACTGGATAAAAGTTATATAGTTAGTTTACATTTTTAATTTGTTATATTAGTTTATGATATTGAAGTTTACTGAGCTTTTTTGTTATACATATCCTTTTAAGGTCAAACATGAATTATGCAATATTTATTGATTGATTTATTTATAATTTTTATTTATTATTTTTCATGATGAACAATTATTTAAGTGTCTCAATTTTTCTGTTTCTGAATCCATTTCATTAATTGATTTTGTGAATGTATAGCCTTGAAAGTTCATAACTGTATTTCTTACTGATACCTAGAGTCTAATACATCACCTCTTGTTCTATTGTAACATAGATTTATAATAAGTATTTACTCTGACATTTAAGTCTGATGGCATATGAATTAAGGCCGTCTTACATTTGTAATATATATTAATTTATAATTCAATTGTGTATGTTAAATGAACAATTTATTTATATTTGATAAGGTATGCACTTTTAGGTTAGTCTATCTATACTTGAATGGTCTGTCCCTTTAAGACATCCTCCTGGGATTTTTGAACACCTGAGGACACAGGTGTATTTAAGTAGCTCCATTTCTTGCATAAGCTATGTCCATGATTAAGGCATATACTATAGTGCTGAAACGCGTAGGACCATGTACTTACTTTCCTAGGATGCTGGGACTTTTTTATTGGTGGATGGAATTTATCCATCAATCAGCAAGAACAACCCAGGTTGTTCACCAAAAATGGTCCAGCAACTAAACTTACATTCTTGCATTTCAAATAAAGATACCAAGAGAATGAAGAAAATTTTATAATAGGAGTAAATTAGAAAGTTGCTTAAAATGTCATGCTCTATCTGAATAGTGAAAGAAAAAAATTGGGTTCAGTGTCCCTTTAAGATTTAAGCAGGAACAACCCTGCATGTTACTTAAGGAAATTTTGGCTATCTTGGATGACTCCGATACTACTATCGTTGTTAACCCTAAGAAGTCTAGTAAGCTGAACAAGTATTTTGATGTTCCCTCTGAGGTGGAGGTATTTTCTGTCCCAGACCGTGCTTCTGAGATTATTGCACGGGAGTAGGAGACACCTGGTATTTCTTTTTCTCCATCTCCTATTTTTAAGAAAATGTTTCCTATAGCTGACTCTATTAAAGAGTCTTGGCAAACGGTTCCTAAGGTGGAAGGAGCTATTTCCACTTTGGCTAAGAGGACCACTATTCCCATAGAGGATAGTTGTTCCTTTAAAGATCCAATGGATAAGAAATTGGAGGCATTATTAAAGAAAGTATATGTTCACCAAGGTCTTCAATGGCAGCCTGTGATGTGTATTGCTACAGTTACCAGCGCTGCAGCTTACTTGTTTGATGCCTTGTCTGATTCTATTCAGACAGATACTCCTCTTGAGGAGATCCAGGACAGTATTAAGGCTCTTAAGTTAGCCAATTCCTTTATTACGGATGCTTCCTTACAGGTCGTTAAACTAGGAGCAAAAATGTCTGGTTTTGCGGTCCTAGCTCGCAGATCCCTTTGGTTAAAATCCTGGTCTGCGGATGTTTCTTCTAAATCTAAGTTATTAGCTATTCCCTACAAGGGTAAGACCTTGTTTGGGCCTGGTTTGGCTGAAATTATTTCAGATATCACAGTAGGAAAGGAATCTTTTCTTCCTCAGGATAAGAAGAATAAGCAGAAAGGGCGTCAGAGTAATTTTCTTTCCTTTCGTAACTTTAGAGGTAAACCCTCCGCTTCCTCTTCCAAGCAGGAACTATCCAAGTCTTCCTGGAGGTCTGGTCAGTCTTAGAACAAGGGGAAACAGTTTAAGAAACCTGCGGCTGACTCCAAGTCAGCATAAAGGGTCGGCCCCCAATCCAGGAACGGATCTAGTAGGGGGCAGGCTTTCTCAATTTGCTCAGGCTTGGATACGAGATGTCCCAGACCTGTGGGCCATGGAAATTGTATCAGGGGTACAAGATAGAAGTCAAGACGTTCCTCCCAGAGGCAGGTTTCTTCTCTCAAGATTATCTGTAGACCAGATAAAGAGAGAGGCGTTTTTAAATTGTATCAAGGATCTTTTTGCCCTGGGAGTTATAGCTCCAGTTCCTCTGCAGGAACAGGGTCTGGGATTTTATTCAAATCTTTTTGTGGTTCCCAAGAAAGAGGGGACTTTCAGACCTATTTTAGACCTAAAGTGTTTAAACAAGTTCCTCAGAATACATTCATGTTCCCTTCCACAGGGATCATCTCAAGTTTCTGAGATTTGCTTTTCTAGACAAGCACTTTCAGTTTGTGGCTCTTTCATTCGGCCTTGCCACAGCTCCCAGATTTTTCTCAAAGGTCCTGGGGGCTCTTTTGGCAGTGATCTGGTCTCGGGGCATTGCAGTAGCGCCTTATTTGGACAACATTCTGGTTCAGGCGCTGTCTTTTCATCAAGCAAACTCTCATACAGAGATCTTGTTGTCTTTTCTTCACTCCCACGGTTGGAAGGTGAATCTGGGAAAGAGTTCTCTGATTCCAGCCACAAGAGTAGTGTTTTTAGGGACCATAATAGACTCCCTACTAATGAAGATATTTCTGAGAGAGGTCAGAAAAACAAAGATCTTCGGCTCTTGTCTTGTCCTTCAGTCCTCTCCTCAGCCATCAGTGGCTCTTTGTATGGAGGTAATTGGTCTAATGGTAGCTTCAATGGACATCATTCCGTTTGCTCGGTTCCATCTCAGACCCCTGCAGTTCTTTCTCCGCAAATAGTTCTGGATCAGGTGACAAGGGACTCTCTTCTGTGGTGGTTGTCTCAAGAACACCTCTCCCAGGGAACTTGCTTTTGCAGACCTTCCTGGGTGATCGTAACCACGGATGCCAGCCTTCTAGGTTGGGGAGCAATTTGGGGGTCATTAAAGACTCAGGGTCTTTGGACTTGAGAGGAGACCAGGAGATCTGGTATGCAAATCTAGTGGAAATGTCGTCTCTACCTCCATGGAGACTCCCTCTGAGGAAGGACCTTCTACTTCAGGGTCCTTTTCTTCATCCAAATCTTGTTTCTCTGAAGCTTTGAGATTGAACGCTTGATTTTATCTAAGCATGGGTTTTCAGAGTCGGTCATTGAGACCATTATTCAGGCTCGTAAGCCTGTGACAAGAAAGATTTACTATAAGATATGGCGTAAATATCTGTATTGGTGTGAATCCAGAGGCTACGCTTGGGTTTGTCAGCTAGTACTCTGAAAGGTCAGATTTCTGCATTGTCTATTTTATAGCATAAGCGTTTGGCGGATGCGCCAGATGTGCAATCCTTTCGTCAGGCCTTGGTTTGGATCAGGCCTGTGTATAAGTCCGTTACTCCTCCCTGGAGTCTTAACCTTGTTCTTAGTTTTACAGTGGGCTCCGTTTGAACCTATGCATTCCTTAGATATTAAGATGTTATCTTGGAAGGTTTTGTTTCTCATTGCTATTTCTTCTGCTTGGAGAGTTTCGGAACTCTCGGCTCTGCAGATTGATTCTCCTTATCTTATTTTTCATTCTTATAAGGTGGTTCTACATACTATATTAGGTTTTCTACCTAAGGTTGTTTCAAACAAGAATATTAATCAGGAGATTGTGGTTCCTTCTTTGTGTCCTAATCCTTCTTCTCCTAAGGAGCATTTGTTGCACAACCTAGATGTTGTGCATGCTTTGAAGTTTTATCTTCAGGCGACTAAGGACTTTCGTCAGTCTTCTGCTTTGTTTGTTCTTCTGGGAAGCGCAAGGGTCAGAAATCTAAGTCTACTTCTCTTTCTCTTTGTCTAAGGAGTATTATTTATTTGGCCAATGAGACTCCTGGACAGCAACCTCCTGAGAGAATCACTGCTTATTCCACGAGGGCTGTTTCTTCTTCCTGGGCTTTTAAAAACAAGCTTCTTTGGAACAGATTTGCAAGGCTGCAACTTGGTCCTCTTTGAATATTTTTTCAAAGTTTTATAAATTTGATACTTTTGCCTCGGCTGAGGCTTCTTTTGGGAGAAGGGTTCTTCAGGCAGTGGTGCCTTCTGTTTAGGTCTACCTGTCTTGTCCCTCCCATATCATCTGTGTCCTCTAGCTTGGGTATTGATTCCCACTAGTAATTGATGATTCCGTGGACTCACCATATCTTAGGAAAGAAAACATAATTTATGCTTACCTGAAAAATGTATTTCTTTCCGGATATGGTGAGTCCACGGCCCACAGTAATTTTTTTCTAAAACCTCAGGCACCTCTACACTTTTGTGTTATCTTCTTTTTCCATTTTTCCTTCGGCCGAATGACTGGGGATTATGGGTAAGGGAAGTGGCATATATAGCAGCTTTGCTGTAGTGCTCTTTGCCTCCTCCTGCTGTCCAGGAGTGATATTCCCACTAGTAAATGATAATTCTGTGGACTCACCATATCCGGAAAGAAAGAAATTTATCAGGTAAGCATAAATTATTATGTTTTTTTGTGTGTGTTTTTATTTTAAAGGTACATAAAACCAAAAAAATTTCTTTCATGTCAGTTTAAACAACTTTCCAATTTATTTCTAATATATAATTTGCTTCACTTTGGTATCCTTTACTGAAAAACTACCTAGCTATGCTCATGAGCAACAAAACACTACTGGAATCTAGCTGCCGATTGGTTGCTGCACACATATGCCTCTTGTGATTGGATTACCAGATATATTCATCTAGCTCCCAGTAGTGTATTGCTGCTTATTCAACAAAGGTTTCAAAGGAAATGAAGCACATTTCATTATAGAGCATACAATTTTAAACAACTTTGCAATTTACTTATACCTGAATAATGAAAGAAAAAATGTGAGTTTTATGTAATTTTAATGATTATGATATTGTTATTTTACCATAGCATCATTTACTAGAGTAATGTTTTTTTGGAAATGTAATTTTACTGTTCCTTTAATTGAAATGTAAGCTGTTCACACCTAAATCTGCTTGTATACAGTTCATATTTCAGAGCATCCAAATCAGCAACCCAGCCATAAAATTCAGATTACTATGGGCTCCACTGAAACTCGAGTTGACTATATGGGATCAAGCATTCTCATGGGCATATTTAGCAATGCGGACCTGAAGTTACAAGATGAATGGAATGTTAATCTGTATACTCCACTGGATACAAGTATCTCTGACAAAAGGTATTGGTTAGTTCAGTAGACATTAGAAAAGAACATTGTACTTTAATAGCTTATCTCATGTTCAGAACATTTCTTCTTACAACAGCAAACTCAGACAGTGTATTTCACAACAAGCAATACAAACACCCACCTTTCCTGTTACCAAACTCAGACATTATACTTCACAACAAGCAATACATTCACCTACTTTTCCTGCAAGGTAACCTCACTGATTCCTGTCTGCAATCAAGAAATGTGTAAACATGCTTTTTGTTTGTTTGGGCCATTTCACAAACTCTTTTTCTTACTCTGTTGTCTTGTCAGATTCCCATCCTCTCTCCTCTGTCTCCAGTTGCACCACCTCTCCTGAAAGGGACAGTCTAGTCAGAATTAAACTTTCATGATTCAGATATGGCATGCAATTTTAATCAACTTTCCAATTTACTTTTATCATCAAATTTGCTTTATATTCTTGGAATTCTTTGTTGAATGCTAAACCTAGGTAGGCTCATATGCTAATTTTAGAGCCCATGAAGGCCGTCTTTTATCCCAGTGCATTTTGACAGTTTTTCACAGCTAGAAAGCATTAGTTCATGTTTGCCGTATAGATAACATTGTGCTCACTCCTGTGGAGTTATTTGAGTGAGCCTTGATTAGCTAAAATGCAAGTTTGTCAAAAGAACCAAGATAAGGGGGCAGAGGCTTAGATACAAGGTAAAAAGTATATTAATATAACAGTGTTGATTATGCAAAACTGGGGAATGGGTAATAAAGCGATTATCGATAGTTTTAAACAAACATTTTAAAGTACTGTCCCTTTAACACTCTACATAGCTTCACATATTTTTAATTTCTTCTCCAAACAGCAAACTCACACAGACATTATACTTCACTACAAGCAATACAACAACCCATCTTTCCTGCAACCTCACTAAAAACCTCTGCAAGGAGTTCCCACCCAACAGTCCAAGCCCCCCCCCCCCCCACCATTCTGCTTACTCATTTATATAACCTTCCATTTCTTTCATACAGATGGTGATGTCCATGATACATTACTCCTGGGAATTACTTTTCCCTACCACTAGGAGGAGGCAAAGATTCCCAATACCAAGAACTCTATAAAACCTTCCCACCTCACCATTACCTCAGTCTTGTATTTGCCTCCGCTGGAGGTGTTGTCAAAGAATGAAGATGTAAATTTGAGTCTTCAAAAGAGGGACCCGTTTACCCCTTAGAGTACAAGTTGCTTGTCTCATCTTGAAGGCCTGGAGATTGAACGTTTAGTTATTTTTCAGCAAGGTTTCTCAGGGTCTGTAATAAACACTCTTGTTCAGGCCAGGAAACCTGTCACCAGAAAAGTCTACTACAATTGTTGTCTTGGTGTGAATCTCAGGGTTTCTGAAAGGATTCTTTTTGAATTCCAAGGATCTTGCAATTTCTTCAGGACAGGCTAGATCAGGGTTTATTGGCTAGTTCCATAAAGGGTCCAATTTCAGCCCTTTCCGTTCTATATAACAAAATGCTGGCAAAGATTCTGGATGTTCAGAACTGTGTTCAGGCACAGGTCATAATCAAACCTTTAGTTAGAGCAGCGTCTCCCCTATGGAATCTAAATCTGGTACTAAGGGCTCTAGAAGTGCATCCTTTTGAACTTATGCATTGGGTGTATATTCAACTTCTCTCAAAGAAAATTGTTTCTTTTAGCCATTTTGTCAGCTAGGAGGGTTTCTGAACTTTCGTCTTTGCCTTGTGACCGTCCTTCTTTGGCGTATCATCAGGACAAAGCATTATTGAGAACTCGCTATATTTTTTTACCGAAAAGGTTGTTTCATCTTTGAATATTAACCAGGAGATTGTGGTACCCTCGCTATGTCCATCTCCTAAGAAAGATAAACAACGTTATTTGCATAATTTGGATGTAGTTAGGGCTTTTAAGCTACTAAGTATTTTAGACAGTCATCTTTGTTTATTAATTGTTCTGGCCAACGTAAGGGTCAAAAAGCTTCATCAGTCACTTTGGCTTCTTGGATAAAGCAATTGGTTTGCAGGGCTTACTTGGAGGCGTGGAAACCTCCACCACCTTTGTATCACAGCTCATTCTACAAGATCGGTTTCCACATCTTGGGCCTTTAGAAATTATCTATTGAACAGATTTGCAAAGCTGCTACATGGTCTCTCCATACTTTTCCAAAATGTTATTGACTTGATGTTTTGCCTCTTTGGAGGCCGCTTTTGGCAGGAAGGTTCTCCAGGAGCATTGTGTGGATAATGATGTGCGTGCTCAGGTACCACCCTTTTTTTCCAGGATATTGTGGACTCGATTCCCAAACTTTATTGCTTGTGAACTCTCACTACCTTATGAAAGAAATCACAATTTATGCTTACCTGATAAATTTCTTTCTTTTGATGGTGGTAAGAGTCCATGAGACCCACCCAATATTATTTTTATTGTCATCCGGTTCAGCATGCACCTCATTACCCTGCTTTGTTTTTCCTGCTGTTCTGTTTCTTTTCCTTTCTCGGCTATACAACAAACTAAGGGAAATCAGGAACTGGGAGGGATTAAAGCTCTTGATGGGTTGTTTTTTTTTTGCCTGGCTCCTGGTGGAGGGAGCTTAATCCTAACTGTTATGACTTGTAGACTCTCACCACTATGAAAGAAAGAAATTTCGCAGGTAAGCATTAATTATAATTTTCTACTTGGAACCTTTATTTGGTTTAGAGGTTTTTGAAGTTTTGAGTGTTATGTGGACACTACTAAGGATTTCAGTCAAACTTTTAGTTTATTTCTTACTTTTGCTGGTTCTGTGAAATCGCAGAATATGTATGCTGTTTCTTTGGCTTCTTGGTTGAATCCTCTGATTCATATACAGTTGCAAGAAAAAGTATGTGAACCCTTTGGAATGATATGGATTTCTGCACAAATTGGTCATAAAATGTGATCTGATCATCATCTAAGTCACAACAATAGACAATCACAGTCTGCTTAAACTAATAACACACAAAGAATGAAATGTTGCCATGTTTTTATTGAACACACCATGTAAACGTTCACAATGCAGGTGGAAAAAGTATGTGACCCTTGGATTTAATAACTGGTTGAACCTCCTTTGGCAGCAATAACTTCAATCAAACGTTTCCTGTAGTTGCAGATCAGACGTGCACAACGGTCAGGAGTAATTCTTGACCATTCCTCTTTACAGAACTGTTTCAGTTCAGCAATATTCTTGGGATGTCTGGTGTGAATCACTTTCTTGAGGTCATGCCACAGCATCTCAATCGGGTTGAGGTCAGGACTCTGACTGGGCCACTTCAGAAGACGTATTTTCTTCTGTTTAAGCCATTCTGTTGATTTACTTCTATGCTTTGGGTCATTGTCCATTTGCAACACCCATCTTCTGTTGAGCTTCAGCTGGTAGACAGATGGCCTTAAGTTCTCCTGCAAAATGTCTTGATAAACTTGGGAATTCATTTTTCCTTCGATGATAGCAATCCGTCCAGGCCCTGATGCAACAAAGCAGCCCCAAACCATGATGCCCCCACCACCATACTTCACAGTTGGGATGAGGTTTTGATGTTGGTGTGCTGTGCCTCTCTTTCGCCACACATACGGCTAGATTTGGAGTTTGGCGGTAAAAGGGCTGTTAACGCTCCGCGGGCTTTTTTCTGGCCGCACCATAAATTTAACTCTGGTATCGAGAGTTCAAACAAATGCTGCGTTAGGCTCCAAAAAAGGAGCGTAGAGCATTTTTACCGCAAATACAACTCTCGATACCAGAGTTGCTTACGGACGCGGCCGGCCTCAAAAACGTGCTCGTGCACGATTCTCCCATAGGAAACAATGGGGCTGTTTGAGCTGAAAAAAAACCTAACACCTGCAAAAAAGCAGCGTTCAGCTCCTAACGCAGCCCCATTGTTTCCTATGGGGAAACACTTCCTACGTCTGCACCTAACACTCTAACATGTACCCCGAGTCTAAACACCCCTAGCCTTACACTTATTAACCCCTAATCTGCCGCCCCCGCTATCGCTGACCCCTGCATTACACTTTTAACCCCTAATCTGCCGCTCCGTAAACCGCCGCCACCTACGTTATCCCTATGTACCCCTAATCTGCTGCCCTAACATCGCCGACCCCTATGTTATATTTATTAACCCCTAATCTGCCCCCCACAACGTCGCCGACACCTACCTACACTTATTAACCCCTAATCTGCCGACCGGACCTGAGCGCTACTATAATAAAGTTATTAACCCCTAATCCGCCTCACTAACCCTATCATAAATAGTATTAACCCCTAATCTGCCCTCCCTAACATCGCCGACACCTACCTTCAATTATTAACCCCTAATCTGCCGACCGGAGCTCACCGCTATTCTAATAAATGTATTAACCCCTAAAGCTAAGTCTAACCCTAACACTAACACCCCCCTAAGTTAAATATAATTTTTATCTAACGAAATAAATTAACTCTTATTAAATAAATGATTCCTATTTAAAGCTAAATACTTACCTGTAAAATAAATCCTAATATAGCTACAATATAAATTACATTTATATTATAGCTATTTTAGGATTAATATTTATTTTACAGGTAACTTTGTATTTATTTTAACCAGGTACAATAGCTATTAAATAGTTAAGAACTATTTAATAGTTACCTAGTTAAAATAATTACAAATTTACCTGTAAAATAAATCCTAACCTAAGATATAATTAAACCTAACACTACACTATCAATAAATTAATTAAATAAACTACCTACAATTACCTACAATTAACCTAACACTACACTATCAATAAATTAATTAAACACAATTGCTACAAATAAATACAATTAAATAAACTATCTAAAGTACAAAAAATAAAAAAGAACTAAGTTACAGAAAATAAAAAAATATTTACAAACATAAGAAAAATATTACAACAATTTTAAACTAATTACACCTACTCTAAGCCCCCTAATAAAATAACAAAGACCCCCAAAATAAAAAATTCCCTACCCTATTCTAAATTTAAAAAGTTACAAGCTCTTTTACCTTACCAGCCCTGAACAGGGCCCTTTGCGGGGCATGCCCCAAGAAGTTCAGCTCTTTTGCCTGTAAAAGAAAACATACAATACCCCCCCCCCCCAACATTACAACCCACCACCCACATACCCCTAATCTAACCCAAACCCCCCTTAAATAAACCTAACACTAAGCCCCTGATGATCTTCCTACCTTGTCTTCACCATGCCAGGTTCACCGATCCGTCCTGGCTCCAAGATCTTCATCCAACCCAAGCGGGGGCTAGACATCCACTGAAGAAGTCCAGAAGAGGGTCCAAAGTCTTCCTCCTATCCGGCAAGAAGAGGACATCCGGACCGGCAAACAACTTCTCCAAGCGGCATCTTCTATGTTCTTCCATCCGATGACGACCGGCTCCATCTTGAAGACCTCCAGCGCGGATCCATCCTCTTCTTCCGACGACTAGACGACGAATGACGGTTCCTTTAAGGGACGTCATCCAAGATGGCGTCCCTCGAATTCCGATTGGCTGATAGGATTCTATCAGCCAATCGGAATTAAGGTAGGAATTTTCTGATTGGCTGATGGAATCAGCCAATCAGAATCAAGTTCAATCCGATTGGCTGATCCAATCAGCCAATCAGATTGAGCTCGCATTGTATTGGCTGATCGGAACAGCCAATAGAATGCGAGCTCAATCTGATTGGCTGATTGGATCAGCCAATCGGATTGAACTTGATTCTGATTGGCTGATTCCATCAGCCAATCAGAAAATTCCTACCTTAATTCCGATTGGCTGATAGAATCCTATCAGCCAATCGGAATTCGAGGGACGCCATCTTGGATGACGTCCCTTAAAGGAACCGTCATTCGTCGTCTAGTCGTCGGAAGAAGAGGATGGATCCGCGCTGGAGGTCTTCAAGATGGAGCCGGTCGTCATCGGATGGAAGAACATAGAAGATGCCGCTTGGAGAAGATGTTTGCCGGTCCGGATGTCCTCTTCTTGCCGGATAGGAGGAAGACTTTGGACCCTCTTCTGGACTTCTTCAGTGGATGTCTAGCCCCCGCTTGGGTTGGATGAAGATCTTGGAGCCAGGACGGATCGGTGAACCTGGCATGGTGAAGACAAGGTAGGAAGATCATCAGGGGCTTAGTGTTAGGTTTATTTAAGGGGGGTTTGGGTTAGATTAGGGGTATGTGGGTGGTGGGTTGTAATGTTGGGGGGGGGGGGTATTGTATGTTTTCTTTTACAGGCAAAAGAGCTGAACTTCTTGGGGCATGCCCCGCAAAGGGCCCTGTTCAGGGCTGGTAAGGTAAAAGAGCTTGTAACTTTTTAAATTTAGAATAGGGTAGGGAATTTTTTATTTTGGGGGTCTTTGTTATTTTATTAGGGGGCTTAGAGTAGGTGTAATTAGTTTAAAATTGTTGTAATATTTTTCTTATGTTTGTAAATATTTTTTTATTTTCTGTAACTTAGTTCTTTTTTATTTTTTGTACTTTAGATAGTTTATTTAATTGTATTTATTTGTAGCAATTGTGTTTAATTAATTTATTGATAGTGTAGTGTTAGGTTAATTGTAGGTAATTGTAGGTAGTTTATTTAATTAATTTATTGATAGTGTAGTGTTAGGTTTAATTATATCTTAGGTTAGGATTTATTTTACAGGTAAATTTGTAATTATTTTAACTAGGTAACTATTAAATAGTTCTTAACTATTTAATAGCTATTGTACCTGGTTAAAATAAATACAAAGTTACCTGTAAAATAAATATTAATCCTAAAATAGCTATAATATAAATGTAATTTATATTGTAGCTATATTAGGATTTATTTTACAGGTAAGTATTTAGCTTTAAATAGGAATCATTTATTTAATAAGAGTTAATTTATTTCGTTAGATAAAAATTATATTTAACTTAGGGGGGTGTTAGTGTTAGGGTTAGACTTAGCTTTAGGGGTTAATACATTTATTAGAATAGCGGTGAGCTCCGGTCGGCAGATTAGGGGTTAATAATTGAAGGTAGGTGTCGGCGACGTTGTGGGGGGCAGATTAGGGGTTAATAAATATAACATAGGGGTCGGCGATGTTAGGGGCAGAAGATTAGGGGTACATAGGGATAACGTAGGTGGCGGCGATTTGCGGTCGGAAGATTAGGGGTTAATTATTTTAAGTAGCTTGCGGCGACGTTGTGTGGGACAAGTTAGGGGTTAATAAATATAATATAGGGGTCGGCGGGGTTAGGGGCAGCAGATTAGGGGTACATAAGTATAACGTAGGTGGCGGTCGGCAGATTAGGGGTTAAAAATTTTAATCCAGTGGCGGCGATGTGGGGGGACCTCGGTTTAGGGGTACATAGGTAGTTTATGGGTGTTAGTGTAGTTTAGGGTACAGTAGTTAAGAGCTTTATGAACCGGCGTTAGCCAGAAAGCTCTTAACTCCTGCTTTTTTCAGGCGGCTGGAATCTTGTCGTTAGAGCTCTAACGCTCACTGCAGAAACGACTCTAAATACCAGCGTTAGAAAGATCCCATTGAAAAGATAGGCTACGCAAATGGCGTAGGGGGATCTGCGGTATGGAAAAGTCGCGGCTGTAAAGTGAGCGTTAGACCCTTTAATCACTGACTCCAAATACCAGCGGGCGGCCAAAACCAGCGTTAGGAGCCTCTAACGCTGGTTTTGACGGCTACCGCCGAACTCTAAATCTAGGCCATAGTGTTGTGTGTTTCTTCCAAACAACTCAACTTTGGTTTCATCTGTCCACAGAATATTTTGCCAGTACTGCTGTGAAACATCCAGGTGCTCTTGTGCAAACTGTAAACGTGCAACAATGTTTTGTTTGGACAGCAGTGGCTTCCTCTGTGGTATCCTCCCATGAAATACATTCTTGTTTAGTGTTTTACATATTGTAGATTCGCTAACAGGGATGTTAGCATTTGCCAGTGACTTTTGTAAGTCTTTAGCTGACACTCTAGGATTCTTCTTCACCTCATTGAGCAGTCTGCGCTGTGCTCTTGCAGTCATCTTTACAGGACGGCCACTTTTAGGGAGAGTAGCAGCAGGGCTGAACTTTCTCCATTTATAGACATTTTGTCTTACCGTGGACTGATGAACAGCAAGGCTTTTGTAGATACTTTTATAACCCTTTCCAGCTTTATGCAAGTCAACAATTCTTAATCGTAGGTCTTCTGAGAGCTCTTTTGTACGAGGCATCATTCACATCAGGCAATGCTTCTTGTGAAAAGCAAACCCAGAACTGGTGTGTGTTTTTTATAGGGCAGGGCAGCTGTAACCAACACCTCCAATCTCATCTCATTGATTGGACTCCAGTTGGCTGACATCTCACTCCAATTAGCTCTTGGAGATGTCATTAGTCTAGGGATTCACATACTTTTTCCACCTGCATTGTGAATGTTTACATGGTGTGTTCAATAAAAACATGGCAACATTTCATTCTTTGTGGGTTATTAGTTTAAGCAGACTGTGATTGTCTATTGTTGTGACTTAGATGATGATCAGATCACATTTTATGACCAATTTGTGCAGAAATCAATATAATTCCAAAGGGTTCACATACTTTTTCTTGCAACTGTAGCTTACTTGGGGGCAGGTCAGCCTCTACCTAGATGAATTTCTGTTAATTTTTCATGATCAGTTGCCACTTCTTGAGCTTTTTAGAATGTTTTATCAGTGGATCTATTTTGCAAGACAGCTTAGGTTTTCTTTGCATATTTGTTTTCTACCATTTTTATGTTTTTGCTTCTTCTGAGGCAGACTTTGTTAAGATGTCCTTCAGGCAGTTATCTCAGGTTGATTTGTTTTTGCATGTTGATTATTTGTTGCCTTTTTAGGCTCTATTGGGGTTGTGGATTTAGTTTCTCAGTGGAAAGGGATGTTTTTTTTAGATCCCACCCTTTTTTTATTACTTGTGGATTCCACTGCTTTGGTAGTAGTTCCTATGAGTAATGGATTTGTGGACTCACGTCACCTGTATAAAAAAAAAAAATGTATGCTGATAAATGAATTTCTTTCATGGTGGTGAGAGTTCACGAGATCCCAAGAGTAAACAACAGAAGTATGCAAGGCAGGAGACTTTGTAAAATGGCTAAAACTTTATTTGTACAGGTTAAAAGTTCATAGCATAGACCAAGAGCAGCAGCAGTCATACATGTTTCACTCATTGCCTTACTTATAGACCGTCATGAGAACTCACCCTGTATTTTTCTTTCATGTAATTGGCAAAAGTCCATGAGCTAGTGACGTATAGAATATACAATCCTACCAGGAGGGGCAAAGTTTCCCAAACCTCAAAATGCCTATAAATACACCCCTCACCACACCCACAATTCAGTTTTTTACGAACTTTGCCTCCTATGGAGGTTGTGAAGTAAGTACGTTGATATGCGCTTCTCAGAATTTTGAAGCCCGATTCCTCTCAGAGTACAGTGAATGTCAGAGGGATGTGAAGGGAGTATCACCTATTGAATGTAATGGTTTTCCTCGCGGGAGATCTATTTCATAGGTTCTCTGTTATCGGTCATAGAGATTCATCTCCTACCTCCCTTATTCAGATCAACAATATACTCTCATATTCCATTACCTCTACTGAGAACTGTTTCAGTACTGGTTTGGCTATCTGCTATATGTGGATGGGTGTCTTTCGGTAAGTATGTTTTCATTACTTAAGACACTCTCAGCTATGGTTTGGCACTTTATGCATTAATATAAAGTTCTAAATATATGTATTGTACTTCTATTTGCCATAAGTCAGGTTTATGTAGATTTATGTAGATTTTATGTAGATCAGTTTCATATTTGGGAAAAAACATTTTTAGGAAAAAAAATTCTTACCTGGGGTATTTAGTCCCCTTAAGGACAAGGCCATTTTTCAATTTCTTTCCCATAAGGACCAGAGCTATTTTTACATTTCTGCGGTGTTTGGCTGTAATTTTCCACTTACTCATTTACTGTACCCACACATATTATATACCGTTTTTCTCACCATTAAATGGACTTTCTAAAGATACCATTATTTTCATCATATCTTAGAATTTACTATAAAAATTTTTTATAAAATATGTGGAAAAAATGGAAAAAAACACACTTTTTCTAACTTTGACCCCCAAAATCTGTTACACATCTACAACCACCAAAAAACACCCATGCTAAATAGTTTCTAAATTTTGTAGTGAGTTTAGAAATACCCAATGTTTACATGTTCTTTGCTTTTTTTGCAAGTTATAGGGCAAGAAGTACAAGTAGCACTTTGCTATTTCCAAACCACTTTTTTTCAAAATTAGCGCTAGTTACGTTGGGACACTGATATCTTTCAGGAATCCCTGAATATCCCTTGACATGTATATATATATATTTTTTTAGAAGACATCCCAAAGTATTGATACATCCCAAAGTATTGATCTAGGCCCATTTTGGTATATTTCATGCCACCATTTCTCCGCCAAATGAGATCAAATTAAAAAAAATGTTCTTTTTCACAAATTTTTTCACAAACTTTAGGTTTCTCACTGAAATTATTTGCAAACAACTTATGCAATTATGTCATAAATGGTTGTAAACGTTTCTCTGGGATCCCCTTTGTTCAAAAATAGCAGACATATATGGCTTTGGCGTTGCTTTTTGGTAATCAGAAGGCCGCTAAATGCCACTGCGCACCACACGTGTATTATGCCCAGCAGTGAAGGGGTTAATTAGGGAGCATGTAGGGAGCTTGTAGGGTTAATTTTAGCTTTAGTGTAGTAGACAACCCCAAGTATTGATCTAGGCCCATCTTGGTATATTTCATGCCACCATTTTACCACCAAATGCAATCAAATGGAAACAAAACGTAAATCTTTTCACAATTTTAGGTTTCTCACTGAAATTATTTACAAACAGCTTGTGCAATTGTGGCACAAATGGTTGTAAAAGCTTCTCTGGGATCCCCTTTGTTCAGAAATAGCAGACATATATGGCTTTGGCGTTGCTTTTTGGTAATTAGAAGGCCGCTAAATACCGCTGCGCATCACACATGAGTTATGTCTAACAGTGCAGGGGTTAATTAGGTAGCTTGTAGGGTTAATTTTAGCTTTACTGTAGAGATCAGCCTCCCACCTGACACATCACACTCCCTGATCCCTCCCAAACAGCTCTCTTCCCTCCCCCACCCCACAATTGTCCCGCCATCTTAAGTACTGGCAGAAAGTCTGCCAGTACTAAAATAAAAGGTATTTAAAAAAAAAAAAAAACGTTTTAGCATATTTACATATGCTGATGTGTAGGATCCCCCTTTAGCCCCCAACCTCCCTGATCCCCACCCAAACAGCTCTCTAACCCTCCCCCTCTACCTTATTGGTAGCCATCTTGGGTACTGGCAATGCCTGTTGTTCCTTCAACATCTAATGTACATGATATACCTGTGAATATAAAAGATTTTATTGCTGATGCGATTCAGAAGGCTTTGTCTGCCATCCCGCCTTCTAATAAGCGTAAAAGGTATTTTAAAACTTCTCATAAATTTGATTAATTTTCAATTGACCGACAACATACTGAATTATCCTCCTCTGATGAGAATCTATCTGATTTAGAAGATCCTTCCTCGGATATTGACACTGACAAATCTACTTATTTATTTAAAATGGAGTATATTCAATGCTTGTTTAACCCCTTAGTGACCGAGGACGTGCAGGGTACGTCCGAAAAAAAAGGCAGTTAACGCCTGACGACGTACCCTGCACGTCCTCGGCTAAAGTGAGTGCTGGAAGCGATCAAGATCGCTTCCAGACACTATTACAGTACCGCAGAGATGCCTCGATGTCCAGGCATCCCTGCAGTACTGTTCCGGAGTGCCGGGACCGGATTGATCACTCCCCCTTGAGTGATCACTTCTGGTTTTGCTCCACGTGGAGCCCGGCAGTGCAGCAGAGCATTGGAAGCGATCGGACACGCTTCCGATGCTCTGCTAGTGTGCTAAGTGCCTCGGTGGGTCGAGGCACTTAGTTAGTATATAAATTAAATAAAAAATGTGTTAAAAAAAAAAAACTTAATAAAATAAAAAAGCCCCTATATAGCCCCTCCCCCATGAGGCTTCCAAAATGGCGATGCCCAGTGCATCATGGGGCCTCTGGGGGTGTCCCTAGCCTGCCTCATCATAGGGGCAAGCTAGGGTCACCCAATCTGAACCTTCCCACAAAAATAATAATAAAATCTCCCATTTGTCTGATCAGGTCAATATTTGTAAATATTGACTCTGATCAGTGTGGATCTCCCTCCCTCTCCTTACTTGTGATTTTGTTGGAGAGAGAGAGAGACCTGTATTTTAGCAGAGAGAGATTTATTTCTTTTATTTGTTAAAAAATTTAAAATCCAAAGGCTCTTTTCAGAGCCATTAACCCCTAGCTTGCCAGTGATCACTATAAATCACTGGCAGTAGCACAGCTGCACTTTTTTTGCTGTCTGTGCATTTTTTTAGGGGTTAATTTTTGTTGTTGTAATTTTTTAAAAACCCAAACGCTCCTTTCAGAGCCATTTAGCTAATTTAATTTAAAGACTATTTAACCCCTAGCTTGCCAGTGATCGCTATACATCACTGGCATTAGCATAGCTGTACTTTTTTACTGTCTGTGCATTTTTTAGGGGTTAATTTTTGTTGTTGTAATTTTTTAAAAACCCAAACGCTCCTTTCAGAGCCATTTAGCTAATTTAATTTAAATAGTATTTAACCCCTAGCTTGCCAGTGATCGCTATAAATCACTGGCATTAGCATAGCTGTACTTTTTTGCTGTCTGTGCATTTTTTTAGGGGTTAATTTTTGTTGTTGTAATTTTTAAAAAAAAACAAAGGCTCCTTTCAGAGCCATTTAGCTAATTTAATTTAATTTAAAGAGTATTTAACCCCTAGCTTGCCAGTGATCGCTATAAATCACTGGCATTAGCATAGCTGTACTTTTTTTTTTAAAAACCCAAAGGCCATTTAGTTAATTAATTAATTTTGGTTTTCTGTGACAGATACAATAATGTCAAAGAAAACATATAGTGCTGAGGAGGCATATGCCATCCTTGCGTCAGAGTCAGATGCCTCTATGTCTGACTCAGACCCCAATTTTGACCCTGCCATATGCTCAGATACATCATTAGATGCAGTCTCAACTGATAGTGATGTATCTGTGGCTGCTAGCCCCCCTGCCAGCGCCCCTGCTAGCCCCCCTGCCAGCCCCCCTGCTAGAAGGAGGCGTGTTGCTGCCATTGCCGCTGAAGAGTGTGTAACGCCTCATCTCCAGAGGCCAGATATCCCACCCTTCACAGCAAATGCTGGCATAAATATAGATGTGGCAGGTTTTAGCCCCCAACAGTTTCTGGAGGTGTTTCTGGGTGATGATGTATTGGGGAACATTGTCGCCCAAACTAATTTATATGCCCATCAGTACTGTGCTGCAAAGCCTGAAACATATTTGGCAAAGCAGCAATGGGCCCCCATCAATGTGCCAGAATTTAAAAAATTCTGGGCATTGACTATGCTGATGGGCATCATAAAGAAACCCTCCGTTCTCTCCTACTGGAGCAGTAGCCCCATCTGCTCTACCCCCATTTTCTCCCAGAGTATGTCGAGGCAGAGGTATGAAATGATTCTTCATTTCATGCACTTCAGCGACAACAGCCTGTGCCCCCCTAGGGAGCATCCCCAATTTGACAGGCTGTATAAAATCCGCCCCCTGATTACCCACTTTTCTGCCAGGTTTGCAGAGGCTTATACACCTGGAAGGAATATATGCGTTGATGAATCCCTGATGAAGTATAAGGGAAGGCTGGGATTCAAGCAGTATATTCCTTCCAAGCGCTCCAGGTATGGGGTAAAGGTGTATAAGCTCTGTGAGAGCGAGACTGGGTATACTCAGGCCTTCCGGGTGTATGAGGGAAAGGATAGCCACCTTGACCCTCCAGGTTGCCCAGAAAATATGGGAACCACTGGCAAGATTGTCTGGGACCTGATATTACCCCTAATGAACAAAGGGTATCACTTGTACTTAGACAATTTTTATACAAGTGTCCTTTTGTTCAAGCTACTGTATTGCTTTGATACAGTAGCTTGCGGTACTATTAAAAAGAACCGCGCAGGTTTCCCAGGACAACTTGTACGCACCCGGCTACAAAGGGGGGAGACCTCAGCTCTGCGCCAAGAGGAGCTGTTGGCACTTAAGTACAGAAACAAGAAGGATGTATACCTTCTTACCACCATCCACACAGAGAGGACGGTGGCGGTCTCTGTACGTGGCAGAGCTGAGATCATAAGGAAGCCAGTGTGCATCAAGTCTTATAACCGGCATATGGGTGGGGTTGATCTGGCAGATCAGCTGCTGCAGCCCTACCTAATTATGCGGAAGACAAGGGCCTGGTACAAAAAGGTTGCAATTTACCTAATGCAGATTGCAACCCACAACGCTTTTTTGTTGTTCAAAAAAGCAAACCCCGGAATGAAACAGACTTTTTTACAATTTCAGCTCCAGATCATTTCGGGGATTTTGTACCATGATGCACCTGCTCCCCGGGCGGTGATGGGAGAGAGCAGAGTTGGGGCTACTCATTTTATTTTTAAAATCCCCCCTACTGCCGCAAAGCAGAGACCACAAAAAAATGCAGAGTCTGTACCAAGAGGGGGCAGAGAAGGGACACTGTATATCACTGTCCTGATTGCCCTGGACAGCCTGAACTCTGCATTGGGGACTGCTTCAAGCGGGTACCATACAATGGTCAATTTTTTAAAAATAAATACATTTGCTGTTATTTTTTTTTGTTATGTTTACTGTTAAATTTTTTGTTGTTATTTTTTTACTTTTAATGTGCCAGATTTTTACATTTCACTAATATATTTTTTTTTCTAAAATGGGGCTGTTCTTTTTTTTTTTTTTTTTTTTACAAAAACCCCTGTCAAACCTATGCATGGGGGACATAGGTGTTATCAAGGTGCCTTGCAGAAAACAACCTGTAGTATTTTTTTTTGCACTAACTTACAACAGTCTCTCCTAAATCATATTTAAAAAGCAATGTGTGTGTAAAAATGAAAATTGAAAAATTGCCACCATACACTTTCTCCAATTTTTTTGGCTAAAACGGTTGCTTCAAAGGCATCAAAGCACACCATATACAATACCTTGGGGTGTCAACATTTCAAAAATATACACTTTCATGGCAATAAATAAAAGTGGGGTTTACAATAGGCCCCAAACTAAAGATAGGCCTATCAGAAGAAATACTCTCACTTAATAACTAAAATCACAAGTCATAAAATTGTAACATAACCTTCCCAAAATCCTGGCAAACCTATGCATGGGGGGCATAGGTGTACTCAGGGTGCCTAGCAGAAAACAACCTGAAGTATTTTTTTGCACTAACTTACAACAGTCTCTCCTAAATCATAGTCAAAAAGCAATGTGTGTGTAAAAATGAAAATTGAAAAAATGCCACCATACACTTTCTCCAATTTTTTTGGCTAAAACAGTTACTTCAAATGCATCAAAGCACACCATATACAATACCTTGGGGTGTCAACATTTCAAAAATATGCACATTCATGGAAACAAATAAATTGGGGTATGTTAAAATACCCCCAAAAAGACAATAGGCAAAGAAAATATGTTAAATGTGAAAAAAAAATCACAAACGCATGTTGGACATTTGGCATTACACCCCCCGAACAAGCCAAGAAACGTATGCATAGGTGGTATCACTATACTCAGGAGATGTTGGTGAACACATATTGGGGTCTTCATTGGCAGTAACACATAACAGGAGCTGAGAATTCATGTCTAAATTACAATGTGTGTGAAAAATAACACACAAAAAATGACTGCCCAATAGTTTGACAAAGACTGGTGGTTGAATTAGTGCATGGAAAGTGTTAAAATACCAGCATTTGAAATACCCTAGGGTGTCTACTTTTCAAAAATATATGGTTTGATGGGGGTAAATTACATTGGCCGGCTTCAGAAATGTCCTACATAGGACATGGGTGCATGGAATGTGAAAATTCCATGTTGAAAAACTGGAATGCGCCCCATAAAATTAAGGCCTTTTAGCCCCCAGAGAACCCAACACACCTATACATGGGTGGTATCACTGTGCTCAGGAGATGTTGTTGAATACATATTGAGGTGTTTTCTGGCAGTAACACATAACAGGGACTGAGAATATATGCCTAAAGTACAATGTGTGTGAAAAATAACACACAAAAAATGACTACCCAAAAGTTTGACAAAGACTAGTGGTTGAAATAGTGCATGGAAAGTGTTAAAATAACAGCATTTTAAATACCCTAGGGTGTCTACTTTTCAAAAATATATGGTTTGATGAGGGTAATTTACATTGCCCGGCTTCAGAAATGTCCCAAATAGGACATGGGTGCATGATGACAGATATGAAAATTCCAAGTTGAAAAACTGGAATGCGCCCCCTAAAATAAGGCCTTTTAGCCCCCAGAGAACCCAACACACCTATACATGGGTGGTATCACTGTACTCAGGAGATGTTGTTGAATACATATTGAGTTTTTTTGGCAGTAACACATAACAGTGACTGAGAATATATGCCTAAAGTACAATGTGTGTGAAAAATAATGCAAAAAAATGACTACCTAAAAGTTTGACAAAGACTAGTGGTTGAATTAGTGCATGGAAAGTGTTAAAATACCAGCATTTGAAATACCCTAGGGTGTCTACTTTTCAAAAATATATGGTTTGATGGGGGTAATTTACATTGCCCGGGTTCAGAAATGTCCCAAATAGGACATGGGTGCATGATGACAGATATGAAAATTCCAAGTTGAAAAACTGGAATGCGCCCCCTAAAAATAAGGTCTTTTAGCCCCCAGAGAACCCAACACACCTATACATGGGTGGTATCACTGTACTCAGGAGATGTTGTTGAATACATATTGAGGTTTTTTTTGCAGTAACACATAACAGGGACTGAGAATATATGCCTAAAGTACAATGTGTGTGAAAAATAATGCAAAAAAATTACTACCTAAAAGTTTGACAAAGACTAGTGGTTGAATTAGTGCATGGAAAGTGTTAAAATACCAGCATTTGAAATACCCTAGGGTGTCTACTTTTCAAAAATATATGGTTTGATGGGGGTAATTTACATTGCCCGGCTTCAGAAATGTCCCAAATAGGACATGGGTGCATGATGACAGATATGAAAATTCCAAGTTGAAAAACTGGAATGCGCCCCCTAAAAATAAGGCCTTTTAGCCCCCAGAGAACCCAACACACCTATACATGGGTGGTATCACTGTACTCAGGAGATGTTGTTGAATACATATTGAGTTTTTTTTTGGCAGTAACACATAACAGGGACTGAGAATATACGCCTAAAGTACAATGTGTGTGAAAAATAATGCAAAAAAATGACTACCTAAAAGTTTGACAAAGACTAGTGGTTGAATTAGTGCATGGAAAGTGTTAAAATACCAGCATTTGAAATACCCTAGGGTGTCTACTTTTCAAAAATATATGGTTTGATGGGGGTAATTTACATTGCCCGGCTTAAGAAATGTCCCAAATAGGACATGGGTGCATGATGACAGATATGAAAATTCCAAGTTGAAAAACTGGAATGCGCCCCCTAAAAATAAGGCCTTTTAGCCCCCAGAGAACCCAACACACCTATACAGGGAGTGCAGAATTATTAGGCAAGTTGTATTTTTGAGGATTAATTTTATTATTGAACAACAACCATGTTCTCAATGAACCCAAAAAACTCATTAATATCAAAGCTGAATAGTTTTGGAAGTAGTTTTCAGTTTGTTTTTAGTTATAGCTATTTTAGGGGGATATTTGTGTGTGCAGGTGACTATTACTGTGCATAATTATTAGGCAACTTAACAAAAAACAAATATATACCCATTTCAATTATTTATTTTTACCAGTGAAACCAATATAACATCTCAACATTCACAAATATACATTTCTGACATTCAAAAACAAAACAAAAACAAATCGGTGACCAATATAGCCACCTTTCTTTGCAAGGACACTCAAAAGCCTGCCATCCATGGATTCTGTCAGTGTTTTGATCTGTTCACCATCAACATTGCGTGCAGCAGCAACCACAGCCTCCCAGACACTGTTCAGAGAGGTGTACTGTTTTCCCTCCTTGTAAATCTCACATTTGATGATGGACCACAGGTTCTCAATGGGGTTCAGATTAGGTGAACAAGGAGGCCATGTCATTAGATTTTCTTCTTTTATACCCTTTCTTGCCAGCCACGCTGTGGAGTACTTGGACGCGTGTAATGGAGCATTGTCCTGCATGAAAATCATGTTTTTCTTGAAGGATGCAGACTTCTTCCTGTACCACTGCTTGAAGAAGTTGTCTTCCAGAAACTGGCAGTAGGACTGGGAGTTGAGCTTGACTCCATCCCCAACCCGAAAAGGCCCCACAAGCTCATCTTTGATGATACCAGCCCAAACCAGTACTCCATCTCCACCTTGCTGGCGTCTGAGTCGGACTGGAGCTCTCTGCCCTTTACCAATCCAGCCACGGGCCTATCCATCTGGCCCATCAAGACTCACTCTCATTTCATCAGTCCATAAAACCTTAGAAAAATCAGTCTTGAGATATTTCTTGGCCCAGTCTTGACGTTTCAGCTTGTGTGTCTTGTTCAGTGGTGGTCGTCTTTCAGCCTTTCTTACCTTGGCCATGTCTCTGAGTATTGCACACCTTGTGCTTTTGGGCACTCCAGTGATGTTGCAGCTCTGAAATATGGCGAAACTGGTGGCAAGTGGCATCTTGGCAGCTGCACGCTTGACTTTTCTCAGTTCATGGGCAGTTATTTTGCGCCTTGGTTTTTCCACACGCTTCTTGCGACCCTGTTGACTATTTTGAATGAAACGCTTGATTGTTCGATGATCACACTTCAGAAGCTTTGCAATTTTAAGAGTGCTGCATCCCTCTGCAAGATATCTCACTATTTTTGACTTTTCTGAGCCTGTCAAGTCCTTCTTTTGACCCATTTCTTCTGTTAAGTGTGATCAGTCCACGGGTCATCATTACTTCTGGGATATTACTCCTCCCCAACAGGAAGTGCAAGAGGATTCACCCAGCAGAGCTGAATATAGCTCCTCCCCTCTACGTCACTCCCAGTCATTCTCTTGCACCCAACGACTAGATAGGATGTGTGAGAGGACTATGGTGATTATACTTAGTTTTATATCTTCAATCAAAAGTTTGTTATTTTAAAATAGCACCGGAGTGTGTTATTACCTCTCTGGCAGAGTTTGAAGAAGAATCTACCAGAGTTTTTGCTATGATTTTAGCCGGAGTAGTTAAGATCATATTGCTGTTTCTCGGCCATCTGAGGAGAGGTAAACTTCAGATCAGGGGACAGCGGGCAGATGAATCTGCATAGAGGTATGTAGCAGCTTTTTTTTTCTGACAATGGAATTGATGAGAAAATCCTGCCATACCGATATAATGTCATGTATGTATACTTTACACTTCAGTATTCTGGGGAATGGTACTTCACTAGAATTACACTGTAAGAAATATATAAAGCTGTTTAATAACTAGAGATTATGTTTAACGTTTTTGCTGGAATGTAAAATCGTTTTCATTTACTGAGGTACTGAGTGAATAAATGTTTGGGCACTATTTTTCCACTTGGCAGTTGCTTAATCTGTTTTCTGACAGTTTCTGTTCTCCCTCACTGCTGTGTGTGAGGGGGAGGGGCCGTTTTTTGGCGCTTTTACTACGCATCAAATATTTCAGTCAGCAACTCATTGTATTCCCTGCATGATCCGGTTCATCTCTACAGAGCTCAGGGGTCTTCAAAACTTATTTTGAGGGAGGTAATTTCTCTCAGCAGAGCTGTGAGAATTGTAGTTTGACTGAGATAAAAAACGTTTATTCTGTAATTTGTTTCCTGCTTTCAGAATTTGTTATCTTTGCTAATGGGATTAAACCTTTGCTAAAGTTGTGTTGTTTACAAGGATTGAGGCTATAACTGTTTCAATTTATTAATTTTCAACTGTCATAGATCTTCTGTGCTTCTTAAAGGCACAGTACGTTTTAATATTATTCTAATTGAATTGTATTTCCAAGTTGCAAGTTTATTTGCTAGTGTGTTAAACATGTCTGATTCAGAGGATGATACCTGTGTCATTTGTTGCAATGCCAAAGTGGAGCCCAATAGAAATTTATGTACTAACTGTATTGATGCTACTTTAAATAAAAGTCAATCTGTACAAATTGAACAAATTTCACCAAACAACGAGGGGAGAGTTATGCCGACTAACTCGCCTCACGTGTCAGTACCTACATCTCCCGCTCAGAGGGAGGTGCGTGATATTGTAGCGCCGAGTACATTTGGGCGGCCATTACAAATCACATTACAGGATATGGCTACTGTTATGACTGAGGTTTTGGCTAAATTACCAGAACTAAGAGGTAAGCGTGATCACTCTGGGGTGAGAACAGAGTGCGCTGATAATATTAGGGCCATGTCAGACACTGCGTCACAGGTGGCAGAACATGAGGACGGAGAACTTCATTCTGTGGGTGACGGTTCTGATCCAAACAGACTGGATTCAGATATTTCAAATTTTAAATTTAAACTGGAAAACCTCCGTGTATTACTAGGGGAGGTGTTAGCGGCTCTGAATGATTGTAACACAGTTGCAATACCAGAGAAAATGTGTAGGTTGGATAAATATTTTGCGGTACCGACGAGTACTGAGGTTTTTCCTATACCTAAGAGACTTACTGAAATTGTTACTAAGGAGTGGGATAGACCCGGTGTGCCGTTCTCACCCCCTCCGATATTTAGAAAAATGTTTCCAATAGACGCCACCACAAGGGACTTATGGCAAACGGTCCCTAAGGTGGAGGGAGCAGTTTCTACCTTAGCTAAGCGTACCACTATCCCGGTGGAGGATAGCTGTGCTTTTTCAGATCCAATGGATAAAAAGTTAGAGGGTTACCTTAAGAAAATGTTTGTTCAACAAGGTTTTATATTGCAACCCCTTGCATGCATTGCGCCGATCACGGCTGCAGCGGCATTCTGGATTGAGTCTCTGGAAGAGAACATTGGTTCAGCTACTCTGGACGACATTACGGACAGGCTTAGAGTCCTTAAACTAGCTAATTCATTCATTTCGGAGGCCGTAGTACATCTTACTAAACTTACGGCGAAGAATTCAGGATTCGCCATTCAGGCACGCAGGGCGCTGTGGCTAAAATCCTGGTCAGCTGATGTTACTTCTAAGTCTAAATTGCTTAATATACCTTTCAAAGGGCAGACCTTATTCGGGCCCGGGTTGAAAGAGATTATCGCTGACATTACAGGAGGTAAAGGCCATGCCCTGCCTCAGGACAAAGCCAAAGTTAAGGCTAGACAGTCTAATTTTCGTTCCTTTCGTAATTTCAAAGCAGGAGCAGCATCAACTTCCTCTGCACCAAAACAGGAAGGAGCTGTTGCTCGCTACAGACAAGGCTGGAAACCTAACCAGTCCTGGAACAAGGGCAAGCAGGCCAGGAAACCTGCTGCTGCCCCTAAAACAGCATGAATTGAGGGCCCCCGATCCGGGATCGGATCTAGTGGGGGGCAGACTTTCTCTCTTCGCCCAGGCTTGGGCAAGAGATGTCCAGGATCCCTGGGCGCTAGAGATAATATCTCAGGGATACCTTCTGGACTTCAAATACTCTCCTCCAAGAGAGAGATTTCATCTGTCAAGATTGTCAACAATCCAGACAAAGAAAGAGGCGTTTCTACGCTGCGTACAAGAGCTCTTGTTAATGGGAGTAATCCATCCAGTTCCACGATCGGAACAGGGACAGGGGTTTTACTCAAATCTGTTTGTGGTTCCCAAAAAAGAGGGAACTTTCAGACCAATCCTGGACTTAAAGATCCTAAACAAATTCCTAAGAGTTCCATCGTTCAAGATGGAGACTATTCGGACAATTTTACCTATGATCCAAGAGGGTCAGTACATGACCACTGTAGATTTAAAAGATGCTTACCTTCACATACCGATTCACAAAGATCATTATCGGTACCTAAGGTTTGCCTTCCTAGACAGGCATTACCAGTTTGTGGCTCTTCCATTCGGATTGGCTACAGCTCCAAGAATCTTCACAAAGGTTCTGGGTGCTCTTCTGGCGGTACTAAGACCGCGGGGAATCTCGGTAGCTCCATACCTAGACGACATTCTGATACAAGCTTCAAGCTTTCAAACTGCCAAGTCTCATACAGAGTTAGTGCTGGCATTTCTAAGGTCACATGGATGGAAGGTGAACGAAAAGAAGAGTTCACTCGTTCCACTCACAAGAGTTCCCTTCCTGGGGACTCTTATAGATTCTGTAGAAATGAAGATTTACCTGACAGAGGACAGGCTAACAAGACTTCAAAGTGCTTGCCGCACCCTACATTCCATTCAACACCCGTCAGTGGCTCAATGCATGGAGGTAATCGGCTTAATGGTAGCGGCAATGGACATAGTACCCTTTGCACGCTTACACCTCAGACCACTGCAACTGTGCATGCTAAGTCAGTGGAATGGGGATTACTCAGACTTATCCCCTTCTCTGAATCTGGATCAAGAGACCAGAAATTCTCTTCTATGGTGGCTTTCTCGGCCACATCTGTCCAGGGGGATGCCGTTCAGCAGACCAGACTGGACAATTGTAACAACAGACGCCAGCCTTCTAGGTTGGGGTGCCGTCTGGAATTCTCTGAAGGCTCAGGGACAATGGAGTCAGGAGGAGAGTCTCCTGCCAATAAACATTCTGGAATTGAGAGCAGTTCTCAATGCCCTCCTGGCTTGGCCCCAGTTGACAACTCGGGGGTTCATCAGGTTTCAGTCGGACAACATCACGACTGTTGCTTACATCAACCATCAGGGAGGGACAAGAAGCTCCCTAGCTATGATGGAAGTATCAAAGATAATTCTCTGGGCAGAGTCTCACTCTTGCCACCTGTCAGCAATCCACATCCCGGGATTGGAGAACTGGGAGGCGGATTTCTTAAGTCGTCAGACTTTTCATCCGGGGGAGTGGGAACTTCATCCGGAGGTCTTTGCCCAAGTACTGCGACGTTGGGGCAAACCAGAGATAGATCTCATGGCGTCTCGACAGAACGCCAAGCTTCCTCGTTACGGGTCCAAATCCAGGGATCCAGGAGCAGTCCTGATAGATGCTCTGACAGCACCTTGGGACTTCAGGATGGCTTACGTGTTTCCACCCTTCCCGTTGCTTCCTCGATTGATTGCCAGAATCAAACAAGAGAGAGCATCAGTGATTCTAATAGCACCTGCGTGGCCACGCAGGACTTGGTATGCAGACCTGGTGGACATGTCATCCTGTCCACCTTGGTCTCTACCTCTGAAACAGGACCTTCTGATACAGGGTCCCTTCAAACATCAAAATCTAACTTCTCTGAAGCTGACTGCTTGGAAATTGAACGCTTGATTTTATCAAGACGTGGGTTTTCTGAGTCAGTTATTGATACCTTAATACAGGCTAGGAAACCTGTTACCAGAAAGATTTACCATAAGATATGGCGTAAATACCTATATTGGTGTGAATCCAAAGGTTACTCTTGGAGTAAGGTTAGGATTCCTAGGATATTGTCTTTTCTACAAGAAGGTTTAGAAAAGGGTTTATCTGCTAGTTCATTAAAGGGACAGATCTCAGCTCTGTCCATTCTGTTACACAAACGTCTGTCAGAAGTTCCTGACGTCCAGGCTTTTTGTCAGGCTTTGACCAGGATTAAGCCTGTGTTTAAAACTGTTGCTCCACCATGGAGTTTAAACCTTGTTCTTAATGTTTTACAGGGCGTTCCGTTTGAACCCCTTCATTCCATTGATATAAAGTTGTTATCTTGGAAAGTTCTATTTTTAATGGCTATTTCCTCGGCTCGAAGAGTCTCTGAATTATCAGCCTTACATTGTGATTCTCCTTATTTGATTTTTCATTCGGATAAGGTAGTCCTGCGTACTAAACCTGGGTTCTTACCTAAGGTAGTTACTAACAGGAATATCAATCAAGAGATTGTTGTTCCTTCTTTATGCCCAAATCCTTCTTCAAAGAAGGAACGTCTACTGCACAACCTGGATGTAGTCCGTGCTCTAAAATTTTACTTACAGGCAACTAAGGAATTTCGACAAACGTCTTCTCTGTTTGTCATTTACTCTGGGCAGAGGAGAGGTCAAAAAGCTTCCGCTACCTCTCTTTCTTTTTGGCTTCGTAGCATAATTCGTTTAGCTTATGAGACTGCTGGACAGCAGCCTCCTGAAAGAATTACAGCTCATTCTACTAGAGCTGTGGCCTCCACTTGGGCCTTCAAGAATGAGGCCTCTGTTGAACAGATTTGCAAGGCTGCAACTTGGTCTTCGCTTCATACTTTTTCCAAATTTTACAAATTTGACACTTTTGCTTCATCGGAGGCTATTTTTGGGAGAAAGGTTCTTCAGGCAGTGGTTCCTTCTGTATAAAGAGCCTGCCTATCCCTCCCGTCATCCGTGTACTTTTGCTTTGGTATTGGTATCCCAGAAGTAATGATGACCCGTGGACTGATCACACTTAACAGAAGAAAACATAATTTATGCTTACCTGATAAATTCCTTTCTTCTGTAGTGTGATCAGTCCACGGCCCGCCCTGTTTTTAAGGCAGGTAAATATTTTTTAATTTATACTCCAGTCACCACTTCACCCTTGGCTTTTCCTTTCTCGTTGGTCCTTGGTCGAATGACTGGGAGTGACGTAGAGGGGAGGAGCTATATGCAGCTCTGCTGGGTGAATCCTCTTGCACTTCCTGTTGGGGAGGAGTAATATCCCAGAAGTAATGATGACCCGTGGACTGATCACACTACAGAAGAAAGGAATTTATCAGGTAAGCATAAATTATGTTTTTGCCAAAGGAAAGGAAGTTGCCTAATAATTATGCACACCTGATATAGGGTGTTGATGTCATTAGACCACACCCCTTCTCATTACAGAGATGCACATCACCTAATATGCTTAATTGGTAGTAGGCTTTCGAGCCTATACAGCTTGGAGTAAGACAACATGCATAAAGAGGATGATGTGGTCAAAATACTCATTTGCTAATAATTCTGCACTCCCTGTACATGGGTGGTATCACTGTACTCAGGAGATGTTGTTGAATACATATTGAGGTTTTTTTTGGCAGTAACACATAACAGGGACTGAGAATATATGCCTAAAGTACAATGTGTGTGAAAAATAACACAAAAAAATGACTACCTAAAAGTTTGACAAAGACTTGTGGTTGAATTAGTGCATGGAAAGTGTTAAAATACCAGCATTTGAAATACCCTAGGGTGTCTATTTTTCAAAAATATATGGTTTGATGGGGGTAATTTACATTGGCCGGCTTCAGAAATGTCCCAAATAGGACATGGGTGCATGATGAAAGATGTGAAAATTCCAAGTTGAAAAACTGGAATGCGCCCCCTAAAATTAAGGCCTTTTAGCCCCCAGAGAACCCGACACACCTATACATGGGTGGTATCACTGTACTCAGAAGATGTTGTTGAACACATATTGAGGTGTTTTTGGTCAGTAACATATAACAGGAACTGAGAATCCATGCCTATAGTACAATGCGTGTGAAAAATAGCACACCAAAATGACTACCCAAAAGTTTGACAAAGACTGGTGGTTGAATTAGTGCATGCAAAGTGTTAAAATACCAGCATTTGAAATACCCTAGGGTGTCTACTTTTTAAAAATATATGGTTTGATGGGGGTAATTTGCATTGTCCGGCTTCAGAAATGTCCCAAATAGGACATGGGTGCATGATGACAGGTGAAAATTCCAAGTTAAAAAACTGGAATGCGCCCCCTAACAATAAGGCCTTTTAGCCCCCAGAGAACCCAACAGACCTATACATGGGTGGTATCACTGTACTCAGGAGATGCTGCTGAAGACATATTGGGGTGTTATTTGGCAGTAACCCTTAACGTTCTCAGTAAATGTATTCTTGAATTGCTATTTTGTCAAAAAATCACCACTTTTTTTTTTTTTTTTCAAACTTTGGCATAGATTGGTGGTAAAATAGTTGCATGGAAAGAGTCAAAATACCCCATGTTTAATACCTTAGGTTGTGTTCTTTTAAAAAAAAAAATATATATGTGAAGGGTTAATCAGGGATTCCTGACAGATATCAGTGTTCCAATGTAACTATCACTAATTTTTTTTAAAAAAAAATTGGAAATAGCAAAGTGCTACTTGTACTTATTGCCCTATAACTTGCAAAAAAAGCAAAGAACATGTAAACATTGAGTATTTCTAAACTCAGGACAAAATTTAGAAACTATTTAGCATGGGAGTTTTTTGGTAGTTGTTGAAGTGTAGGAGATTTTGAGGGTCAAAGTTAGAAAAAGTGTGTTTTTTTTCAATTTTTTCCTCATATTTTATAAAAAAAATTATAGTAAATTATAAGATATGATGAAAATAATGGTATCTTTAGAAAGTCCATTTAATGGCGAGAAAAACGGTATATAATATGTGTGGGTACAGTAAATGAATAAGAGGAAAATTACATCTAAACACAAACACCGCAGAAATGTAAAAATAGCCTTGGTCCCAAACGGACAGAAAATGGAAAAGTGCTGCGGTCATTAAGGGGTTAAAGAGGTGTTGATTACATTGGATATTGAGGAAATTAGTCCTCTTGATATTAAAACTAGTAAACGTTTAAATTCTGTTTATAAACCTCCTGTGGTTACTCCAGAGGTTTTTCCAGTTCCTGATGCTATTTCTGATATGATTTCTAAGTAATGGAATAGGCCTGGTACTTCTTTTATTCCTTCTTTAAGGTTTAAAAAATCATATCTTTTGCCAGCAGTTAGATTTGAGTTTTGGGAAAAGATCCCCAAAGTTGATTGGGCTATTTCTACTCTTGCTAAACGTACTACTATTCCTATGGAAGATAGTACTTCTTTTAAAGACCTTTTAGATAGGAAACTTTAATCTTTTTTAAGGAAAGCTTATTTATATTCTGGCTATCTTCTCAGGCCTGCCATTTCTATGGCTGATGTTGCAGCTGCATCAACTTTTTGGTTGGAAAGCTTAGAGCAACAGGAAATGGATCCTGATTTGTCTAGCATTGTTCGATTGCTTCAACATGCTAATCATTTTATCTGTGATGCCATTTTTGATATGATCAAAATTGATGTTAAATCTATGTCTTTAGCTATTTTAGCTAGAAGAGCTTTGTGGCTCAAATGTTGGAATGCTGATATGGTATCTAAGTCTAGATTACTATCTCTTTCTTTCAAAGGTAATAAGTTATTTGGTTCTCAGTTGGATTCTATTATTTCAACTGTCACTGGGGGGAAGGGAGTTTTTTTGCCTCAGGATAAAAGATCTAAGGGCAAATCTAAACCTTCTAACCGTTTTCGTTCCTTTCGACAAAATAAGGAACAGAAACCTAATCCTTCCCCCAAAGAATCTGGTTCCAATTGGAAACCTTCTTCAAGTTGGAGTAAATCCAAACCGTTTAAGAAATCAAAGCCAGCCCCCAAGTCTGCATGAAGGTGCGGCCCTCATTCCAGGTCAGCTGGTAGGGGGCAGATTAAGATTCTTCCAAAACATTTGGGCAGATTCTGTCCAAAATCAATGGATTCAGAGTATTGTCTCTCAAGGGTACCGAATCAGATTCAGAGTAAGACCCAGCAAATCCAGTAAAGGCTCAGGCTTTTCTGAAGTGTGTTTCAGACCTGGAGCTTTCAGGGGTAATCATACCAGTTCCGTTTCAGGAACAGGGTCTGGGGTTTATTCAAATCTATTCATTGTCCCAAACACAGAAAATTGATTCAGGCCAGTTCTGGATCTGAAATTTTTTAATCATTATGTAAGAGTGCCAACTTTCAAAATGGTGACTATAAGGACTATTCTGTCTTTTGTTCAGCAAGGGCATTATATGTCAACAATAGACTTACAGGATGCATATCTTCATATTCCGATTCATCCAGATTACTATCATTTTCTGAGATTCTCTTTTCTAGACAAGCATTTACCAATTTGTCGCTCTTCCATTTGGCCTAGCGACAGCTCCAAGAATCTTTTCAAAAGTTCTCGGTGCCCTACTCTCTGTCATCAGAGAACGGGGTATTGCGGTGTTTCCTTATTTGAACGATATCTTGGTACTAGCTCAGTCTTTACATTCTGCATAATCTCACACGAATAAACTAGTGTTGTTTATTCAAAGACATGGTTGGAGGATCAATTTACCAAAAAGTTATTTGATTCCTCAGACAAGGGTCACCTTTTTAGGTTTCCAGATAGATTCAGTGTCCATGACACTGTCTCTAACAGACAAGAGACAATTAAAATTGGTTTCAGCTTGTCGGAACCTTCAGTCTCAATCATTCCCTTCAGTAGCTATGTGCATGGAAGCAATCCCCTTTGCTCGTTTTCATATTAGACCTCTCCAGCTTTGTATGCTGAACCAATGGTGCAGGGATTATACAAAGATATCACAATTAATATCCTTAAATCCCAATGTTCGACTCTCTCTGACTTGGTGGTAAGATCACTATCGTATAGTTCAAGGGGCCTCTTTTGTTTGTCCAACCTGGACTGTGATCACAACAGATGCAAGCCTTTCAGGTTGGGCAGCTCTGACAGCACAAGGGGTTTGGAAATCTCAAGAGGCGAGGTTACCAATCAATATTTTAGAACCTCGTTATATTTTCAGGGCTCTTCAGGTTTGGCCTCTGTTGAAGAGTGAACCGTTCATTTGTTTTCAGACAGACAATATCACAACTGTGGAATATCTCAATCATCAGGGTGGGAGAAGAAAAGAAGTGTCTCGGATACTTGTTTTGGTGGAATCCAGCTCCTGTCTAATTTCTGCGGTTCATATCCCAGGTATAGACAATTGGGAAGCGGATTATCTCAGCCGTCAGACTTTACATCCGGGGGAGTGGTCTATCCATCCAGATGTGTTTTCTCAGATTGTTCAGACGTGGGGTCTTCCAGAAATAGATCTGATGGCTTCCCATCTAAACAAGAAACTACCCAGGTCCAGGGATCCTCAGGCGGAAGCAGTGGATGCGTTAGCAGTTCCTTGGTGTTACCAACCTGCTTATATCTTCCCACCTCTGGTTCCTCTTCCAAGAGTGATTTCCAAGATCATCATGGAACAATTGTTTGTGTTGCTGTTAGCTCCAGCATGGCCTCACAGGTTCTAGTATGTGGATCTTGTTCGGATGTCCAGTTGCCAACTTTGGCCACTTCCATTAAGGCCAGACCTTCTGTCTCAAGGTCCGTTTTTCTATCAGGATCACAAATCATTAAATTTGAAGGTATGGAAATTGAACACCTAGTGCTTAGTCATAGAGGTTTCTCTGACTCAGTGATTATTATTTTTTTCAGCAGAAATGGCTGTTATTATTTTTATCCCTCCCTCTCTAGTGACTCTTCTGTGGAGTTCCACATCTTGGGTATTACTATCCCATTTGTCACTAGCTCATGGAGTCTTGCCAATTACATGAAAGAAAACATAATTTATGTAAGAACTTACCTGATAAATTCATTTCTTTCATATTGGCAAGAGTCCATGAGATCCACCCTGTTTATGGTGGTTATGATTTTTTTTATAAACCACAATTATTTCCAAATTCCTTTGTTGATGCTTTTTACTCCTTTCTTTATCACCCCACTACTTGGCTATTCGTTAAACTGAATTGTGGGTGTGGTGAAGGGTGTATTTATAGGCATTTTGAGGTTTGGGAAACTTTGCCCCTCCTGGTAGGATTGTATATCCCATACATCACTAGCTCATGGACTCTTGCCAATATGAAAGAAATGAATTTATCAGGTAAGTTCTTACATAAATTATGTTTTCTGGGTTGTTTTTTTTCTTTCTATTGTGTGCACTTTCTTTTTCCCTGCTCCTATTTTGTTGGCTCTTATTAATTTTCCTTCCTCTTTGATCTTGACTATACGTTAGACTGAGATACTAGTGAGTTCTTGGGGTTTGGGAATCTTTGCCTCCTCCTAGTGATAGGAAAGAGTAGTTCCCAGGAGTAATGTATTGTGGACTCTCACCACCATATCTTATCACATAACTACTGTGTATTATAACCTTCCTCAGGCTACACACATCCTCAAATAAAACAAAACAATTGTTATAGTAATGTAGTTCTTTCTTCTCTCCTTTCCTTTAGATTGTAAGCTTGATAGTCTCTCTTAACTGTAGCTCACTTTGTATAAAAGTGCATCTACAACTGATTGTGCTCAAGGTCTGGGCGCTCCTCTCCTTTTGTTTATGTTGGTCAATGTAACTATAGTAATGTACCTTGTATAGTCTTACACAATGTCTCATTGTAAGTTTTTATTGTATTGTACCCTTATGATTGTAATGTACCTTTGTATAGCACTGCGTAAAATGCTGGCACTTTATAAACGATAATAATATAAATATTATGAGCCTAGTTATTTATAAAACTGGATTCATTCAAAGAATGGAATATAAAGTGGATCTAGGTGTTCATAAATATGCATTAATTTTCCAAATGTGTTTTTTTTTCTATTCTTTTATTAAACCAGTTCACAAGACAGACATGCGATAGGGAGTTACATACATTTCATATCCATAAAACGACATATTATGATACGTTAATACAAAAATAATAGGTAGATACATAAACCACAGAGAAATAAATGAATACCACATATCTTCTAAAACTTGATCTCAATTTGCATAGATTACCCTAATATACAAAACCAATAAGGGCCAATACCTATATATATTATCCCTAAATCTTTTGGTACTTTCATGCCTGTGAACCGAGCAAATTTTTTCCTTTTATCCCCCCCCAAAAAACACAAAAAAAAACAAACATATAACCATAAATAATAAATAAATCGCTCCATCCCTCTATAACACTACTCATTTTAACACAGTCTTCAGATTACTATACTACAAATGAAGCTGGCATCCAGGAAAGAGGAAACAGCCCAGCTTTAGACGCCGACATAAATGATTTGGTGTTAAGTAATGGAGATAACTGTTTTTGAATCACCAATGTTTGAGCTTTAATTAGTCTTATAAATGTTAAACTCTATTGAGCTAGCACTTGCCACTGTTTGTTGTTATAATTGTATTTTTACCTTTTCTATATTTTGCCCTTGATGCATTTTTATAGACCCACCTCTGTACCATATCTACAAGATATACCAATATAGGGGTAAATCTTAATCTTTAGAAAATCTTATCAAATAATTTATCTTCAAAAATCCCCAGACTTTAATGGTGAATTTGTAGAAAAACATTAGATCTTCGCTAACGGATTTTAATTGATCCCATAGTTTGTTAAGAGGTGTATGTATTTGAACTTTTAAATATCTTTTTACAAATAGTGATGTAGATGCACATATATATTTATTCCATGTGTATTCTGTTCTTTTCTGTAGTGTGATTTTTATCCATGGAGACCTGAAGTGGGACATTTTTCAGGTTATGATCTCCCGTTCATCCACACCAGATCTGATCAAAATTGGAATGAAGCTGCAAGAGTTTTTCACCCAACAGTTTGACACAAGCAAACGGGCTCTTTCCACTTGGGGACCTGTTCCATACATCCCACCAAAGACATTAGCCACAAATTTGGAGAAGAGTTCTCGGGAGCAAAGTAAGCTAAATCAGTTGGACAATCATTTTGTATACTAGGCTTAAATATCTATTGAGAACATATCTTCAAAGCTTTTTAAATCATGACATATTTTTCTTTATTGAATTGTGTTTTAGTAGTAAACTTAAAGCACCTTGTTCTTTAGTTGTAATAGAACATTCGTTGTTGCTAAATGTTATTTCAGGATGGGACCGCTGTATAAATGACAGCATTTTGTTTTCTCTCTTTTAGTAGTGTTGGATGCAGCTCACCATCGTCACTGGCCTGGAGTGCTTAAGATCATTTCTGGTTGCCACATATCCTTGTTTCAGATTCCTTTGCCAGAGGATACGGTTCAGTTAGGTGGCTCTATGAGCCTGCATGGAAACCATATGACTTTGGCTTGCTTTCATGGACCTAATTTCCGTTCTAAATCTTGGGCGCTCTTCCATTTGGAAGAACCAAATATTGCATTTTGGACAGAAGCACAAAAAATAATGGAAGGTAACTATAATTTCAAAGTCGAATACAAATTTAAAAGTGTTTTACCCTTTTTCGTGACTATATTTGCTTAAGTTAAAAAATTTAACAATAATAGTGTTTTGCTTATGTGTACTATATCTAATGGCAGTGTGTGTGTGTATACATATATATATATATATATATATATATATATATATATATACATACATACAAAACACAGAAGGGGACTGCACTCTCAGACCGGACAGGGTACACATCTCATAACACTGCAACATGCTCAGCCCTGGGTGCTCACTGGGACGCACAGGAAGCTGTGCTGTCCCCAGAGTCACAGACAGTTAACCCCAGACAGGTCTGGGTGCAAGAACCATAGGGAACAGCACAGCTTCCTGTGAGTGCCAGTGAGCACCCAGGGCTGAGCATGTTGCAGAGTCATGGGATGTGTACCCGGTCCGTTCTGAGAGTGCAGTCCCCTTCCGTGTTTTGTATATGTCTGTGGTGATTACATAAGCCTGTGCACCCTTCACTTGTTCCCAGTTTGTTGGATTGAGAGTTTGCATTGTGTGGCTGTTTTTGGGTCCCAGGTTTTTGGAAGGGACCTTGACGTGGTACCCGGGCTTGTCCCATTTGGCCAAATGCAGTAACTAACCCTTCCATTTTTGCTTTTAATCTTAGCTGAGAGCTTGTGAGTGAGTGCTGGACTTTCTCTGTGTGTTGTATTAGTTTATTTTGTAATTTTCCCTATGGTTCTTGCACCCAGACCTGTCTAGGGTTAACTGCCTGCGACTCTGGGGACAGCACAGCGTCCTGTGAGTGCCAGTGAGCACCCAGGGCTGACCATGTTGCAGGGTCATGCTTGTCCCAAAATGTAGTAACTAACCCTTCCATTTTTGCTTTTAATCTTAGCTGAGAGCTTGTGAATGAGTGCTGGACTTTCTCTGTGTGTTATATATATATATATCTTAAAGGGGCAGTAAAGTCAAAATTAAACTTTCATAATTTGGATAGAGCATGTATATTTAAAAAGCTTTCCAATTTGCTTCTGTTTTCTAATTTGATTTGTTCTATCTGTATCCTTTGTTGAAAAGCATAACTAGGTAGGCTCATTAGCATTAAATGACTGCTAGGAGCTAGCTACTGATTAAGAGCTGCACATATATATATCTTGTCATTTGCTCACCCGATATGTTCAGCGAGCTCCCAGCAATACATTGCTTCTCATTTAGCAAAGGATACCAGAAGAATGAAACAAATTTGATAAAAGTAACTCAGAAATTGTTTAAAATTGTATGCTCTATCTGAATTATGAAAGAATAAATTAGGATTTAATGTCCTTTTAAGCAATTTATGTTAACACTCTTTTTGATCAATATTTTTTTTTTTCTTTTAGGATCAAATGATCATTCTACTTATATTGTGCAAACCCTTGATTTTCACTTGGGCCACAATACAATGGTCACCAAACCCTGTGGAGCTTTGGAGAGCCCAATGGCTACAATTACAAAAATAACACGGCGGCGTCATGAAAACCCACCACATGGA